>NC_133324.1:525074243-525374243 GCF_042186555.1 Aquarana catesbeiana | reverse complement strand
GAGGTTTGCTATGGGGGCACTCAGCGGGAGGGGAGGGGTCAGGACCACGGGAGGGGAACCCAAAAAGAAGAGGATCAGGCCTGCTCTGTGCAAAACTATTGCACAGAGCAGGTAAGTATAACATGTTTGTTTTTGTTTTAAATGTAACCTTTTAGAATCACTTTAAAGAGGAACTGCAGTCTGCTCACATAATTTGTAATAAAAACATCTTCGCCATTCTGAAGCTTCCCTCCAAACACTTTGCATATTTTATATATACTGTTATTCTATACTTGCCAAATATGCTGCAAAAATCTCCCTCCACTGAGTCTGGCTGCATCCATTTTTAACTGTGAGCAGCTAAAGCTGCTGCCTGTTCACTTCCTAGATTTACACGGGCACACCTGCAGCTCTCTTTGGCCCTCTTATGACTCATCCCCCCCCCATATCTCTTCCTGGCAAACTCACGAGAGTGATAGAGAGAGCTGTGCATGATGTCATAAGCCTAGGCCTTTTTACCAGACAAACAGGAAGTGGGCTGTATTAGGTATTTACTGGCAGAAAAAAAAAATGTTTTACTATCCAAAGTTAAAACAAGGGCAGAGGATTTAATAGATGGAAAGATGAAAAAATGACTGAAGTTCCACTTTGAGGCTAGGTGCACACTACTGTGTGTTGGAAATGTGCTGCTCTTTAGCAAATGCGCAAGGGTGCTATAAATGGCAAATGCATCTCACACTCTCAAAAGCACCTGGTACCGTGCGTTTCCGTGCAACGCGATTTAAAAAAAAAAAAGGGTCGGGAACTTCTTTCCCTGCATTTCTGCAGGTAGGACAGTGCATTGAAGTGCAAATTGCAGGTAATTAAGTCTACCAGCTGTAATAGAAATATCCAGTTTTGTCTGGAATGACCCTCTAAACCTATCTGTTCCTATGTAAATGTTTATTGCATATTAAAAAAATATATATATATTAAACTTTTTTTTTTTTTTTTTTTACAGATATTTTAAGATGTCTAACGGTTATGAAGATCACATGGATGATGTATGCAGGGATGATAATGGTAGAACTAACTTAATTGTTAACTACCTACCCCAGAATATGACACAAGATGAGTTGCGCAGCCTTTTCAGCAGCATTGGCGAGGTGGAGTCTGCAAAGCTAATTCGAGATAAAGTTGCAGGTTAGTATGTTTTTTCAGTTTGCTAAAAAAGTAAAACTGGCCTCTAAATGCTGGATAAAATGCAACAGCTATATCTGTATCCAAAAGCACTACTTTGGTAAATCTAAAACTTAGTAAGAGGATGAAAACATTCATTGGAGGCATACCCTCACTTTGTGGCCCCCCCCCCCCCCCTTTTTTTTTTTTTTTGTGCATCCTAGCAGCCTACTCTCCTCTCACCCCACTCATCCCTTTCTCCTTTTAAGGCATGTGGCATGCATAGGCATGGGCATAGCATAAGGGGTTGCAGGGGTCACAATCGCAACCCCATCCCTAGCTCCAGGGGGCCCCTGCAGCCTCCCTGTCATATCATATTCTCCACAAAATCCAGCTCCGATCTGCTGTAGGGCCCCACAGCCACGCTCAAGTACTGAGCTTCTACTTTGCCTTCCACAGTCCACACCCCTCTGTTCCCATTGGCTGGGGAGAAGCTGTGAGCCATTTCCTGAATGGAGAGCTGCACGAGGTGAGAACAGCCCAGGATGGGGAAGTGTCTGTGCTGTGTGCTGGCAACATGTAATGGTAACCAAGCTCAGCGAGGCAAGAAGAGGAGCGTGCCGTCCTGTAGCTATGATGGGACCAATGTCACTGATGAGCTATGACACTACTCAGTGTCTCCTAGTCACCAGCTGGGATTCTCTGTACCCCCCCCATCCGGGGATGTCTACTTACCCTACTTCCCTGACAACTGGAGAAAAGACACACACCTCCGGGAGGTGTCCTTCCCAACACTGACAGAGAAACCTTCAGAAATTGCTAAAACAAATCCCTTAACACCTCCTCGGGGGGAGGGGACCTGAAGGGCTGCAGTCTCCAGATTTTGTGTCACATGGCTTTGCCCTCCCAGATCTAAGTTGCCCCCTGACCACCCCCTCCACCCTGCATGCTATGCCCGGCTGCTGAGCTCCTTTCCCATTACAGCACTATATACTGTTCCTCCTCTGCAGGGCTGAAATCACATTCCTTTACAACACAGCCAGTTAGCCATGATCTGTACAGGGTGTATCTGCCAACTGCAACTACACTGCCGCTCCTGAATCAGAAAAGGGCTGGCGACTCGGATGCTCTTGAATAAAAGTCCTTTATTGGGTTACATGGGTACAGGCTACGCTGACGTGTTTCGGCTAAAAAGCCTTCAAAGCAATGCTTTGATGAAGGCTTCTTAGCCAAAACGCGTCAGCATAGTCTGTACCCATGTAACCCAATAAAGGACTTTTATTCAAGAGCTTCCGAGTCGCCAGAACCTTTTCTGATTCAAGTACTGCATTTTGGGGCCTGAATGTCCTGGATAGAGCACCGGATCACAGTTTATAGATCACCATATTGGCAGTGGAGCCGGGGTATCATTTTGCTTCTCTTGACACTGCCGCTCCGACCAGAGAATTTCACAGATCAGAAGGGCAACATAAAAGCCAGATACACCCTGTGAAGACTGACAGACTGTGTGTAAAGTAGTGTGGGGGGGCTGTATACAGTGCTGGAATGGTAAAGGAGCTCTGCCAAGTGACCTTTCAGGGGTCCCTGTCCTCTGCTTCTCCAGCGGTAATCCCTGTCCTGCTTCTCCAGCAGTATTCCCTGTCCTCTGATGTAAAGAGGAACTCAAAACTCTTAAGCCACTTTGGGTATCTTGGCGTACGGTGGATGTATCTGAACGCACGTTGGAAGTAGTGGGGGGGGGGGGGGGGGCCAGGTCAACTTTTGCATCGGGACCCACAAGCTTCAAGCTACGCCTCTGTGCATAGGTCAGGTAGGAGCTGCCGGTGTTGGCAGCTTTGATTTGAAGGAATAGGATGGGGAATTTTTTTTTCTTCAATAAAAGAATTCCTAACAGTGTATGTGGTTTTTGTTCAGTAAACTCCGTTTATTCCAAAATCAAATGTTAAAGCAAACAAAATCTCTTGTATGGCATTTGAATGTTCTGAGAATTTTTGTACGAATTTTCCTAAGAATTTTTGTTCAAAACTGGAACAGTTTATGGACAGTTTAAGGCAGTCCATAGATGAGTCTGTTTTTTATTCCTTCAACCAGTGGTTTGAACAAATAAAACTCCCCACTGATCTGTTGTATTCTGACAGCATGGAGACATGCTGTGCAATGCTATTTCAGCCCCTTTCTTTTTTTCAGTGGGCTGAAATGGCACCGCACTTCATCAGAAGCGGTGCATGCACTACTTTTGGAAACACATTGCAACCGTATCATATGGTACCCTTTTGTACCATGTGATCAGGCGAGGACAAACACACTGCATTTGTGATCTACGTTTGGGGTGTCCTTAGCTTTGCCCTGACACCTGTCTCAGCTTGCAAGGGCAATGAGATTGGAATGTGGTGCGGGAATTTGGCACGGAAAGTTTTTTTTTTTTTTTTTTGTTTTTTTTCACAGACCTTCAACAATAAAACTAAACCTACTTTTTCTTTTTTTGACCAGTGTTTAAAAATAGTTTTTAAAAATGGTTTAAACAAAACCAAATCTAAAAATAAAAAATGTTTAAACATCGCTAATAAAGTAGTACTAAAAGGAAAAAAAAATTGGGTAAAAAAAAAAAAATTGGCAGGAAAATACGTTTAATGAAGTGGAGAAATAAGGAGTAGTTAGGGCTCATTGGCGTAAACTAAGGGTTAATCAAGAGTTTAACAAAGGAACATATTTTATAAAAAAAAAAACTACTACTACTGAACTACTTGTCGGGGTTCTTTAAAGTGGTTGTAAACCTCGGACATGGAATATGAACAAAACGTATCCTTATATAGTGTATACTTATCTCAATTGAAGTAAGCCACCACAATATTTTTTTTTCTCTTTTTTTTAATGGTCCCCACTGCAGGCTTAAGTCCTAATGTACCAGTATGCATTGCACATTATGACAGACTTACCCGCACATGGAGCCCTTCAGCGCAGTGCTGTCACTACTCCCGGCGCTTCCATCTTCACCCGGTCTTCCAGGTTCTGGTTGTATGAATGGCCGTGGCTGCGATGAAGGCATGCGCGGTTGGCACAGCACGGTATTCTGCATTCCACAGCACGCTGTATGCCTTAAAAGCAGATCGTCACTGCGCATAAGAGCAGATAGTCACTGCACATTTGTGGGTGATATCATCGGCTTTTGCCCATGTGACTATCTCCTAAATATTATACATTGGTAAGCTTACCTGTAGGGACAAGTAAAATAGTTTACTTTAACTACTTCCCATCCTGCGTATATTAATATGACAGCCGCAAGGTGGACTCTCATCCTGGGCTGCCATCCTATGACGTCCTGGGCTTCCCGGCTGTCTAGGGGGCGCTCCTGCCGCGTCACTCAGGAGCCGATGCGCGTACCCTGTAGCCTTTATGTCCGCCGGGCACCCGTGATTGCTTGCCACAGAGCAGGGACAGTGGATCTGTGTGTAAACACACAGATCCACGTCCTGTCAGGGGAGAGGAGACAGATCTTGTGTTCCTTGTATATAGGGACACCTGATCGGCCACCTCCCCCAGTCAGTCCTCTCCCCCCACAGTTAGAATCACTCCCTAGATAACACATTTAACCCCTTGATCGCCCCCCTAGTGTTAACCCCTTCCCTGCCAGTGACATTTATACAGTAATCAGTGTATATTTATAGCACTGATCGCTGTATACTTGTCAGTGGTCCCAAAATAGCGTCAGAGGTATCCAATTTGTCTGCTGCAATATCAGTCCCGACAAAAATTGCAGATCACTGCCCTTACTAGTAAAAAAAAAAAAAAATGCCATAACTCTATCGCCTATTTTGTAGGCCCTCACATACTAGCACATTATGAAAGACTTGCCTTGAAACCAATCCCTCCAGCAGCTCTGTGTCACCACTGACAGGGCTTCCATCTTCACTTGGTCTGTCTTCCAGGCTCGCAGGCTGCACCGGAGTCGTGCCACGGCATAGTATTTGGAAGGAATGGCACGGGTATGCTATTCAGAGCGCATATGCGCTGGTGACATCACCGGCTGCCGCATATTAAATTATTTCCTGAACGGTGCATGTTTAGGAGCTACTCATTTAACCTACAGGTAAGCTTTGTTACCTGTAGGGTATATGTAAGCATTTACAACCACTTTAACTGACATCTGCAGATCAATGTTCATCCCCTTGATCTGCAGGTGAATGAAATAGAACACACACCGCACACTGATTATTTATTTTTGATACCGAGAATAGCTGGGAAGTTTGGGGGGGAGAGTGCAGAAGGACAAGACGTGCTACACACATCCTGTAAACAATGATGGCATATTTTTGGGCATGTGTAGGACGTCCAGTGTCTTAAACTAGGTAAAGCAAACCTGCTAATAACTGTAAAATTATTTGACCCATTTTATACCACTCTCATAACACCTGCTTCCTTACTTTTGAAGCCTGGCAGAGTTGAGTACGCATTTCAGAAATTACCTGTCTGCATGATTTTATTTTTTTATTTTTTTTTTTAAATCGCAAAAAGGTTTTATAGGGGTATGTGTGTATGTATATATATATATATATATATATATATATATATATATATATATATATATATATATATATATATATATATATATATATATATATATATATATATATATATATATATATATATATATATATATATGTGTATATATATATATATATATATATATATATATATATATATAATTTTATTTGTATACGAAAACGGTCGGTCCAGTGTGCTGTATTAAAGCAAGACGCAATGTACAAATGGTTGCATCAGAATGATAAAAATTGAGTCAAGCATCTCACCGAATCAGTGCCCAAGACCTCTGTTGTATGTTAGTATGAGCCAAATAATACAGCATTAGAGTCCTAGGAGACTGCTGACATACTCCGTACCAGTGGGTGCATTCAACTGGCAGGGCATTGTAGAAGTCTGTCTACGGGCTCAGAGTATCAAGCCAGGGAGCCCATAATCTATCAAACTTACCAGGTCTACCTCTGTGCTGGTATATGTGTACCATTCGAGAAGAATATTCCCCATATGATGTATCCAAGTTTTAACAGACAGGTGAGATGGCTGATTTCCACCCCATAAGAATAATTTTCCTAGCCTGCAATAGAGCCTGAGAGAAAGCTACTCTTGTCATCTCCTCTGGAATCACCTCTTCCAGAACACCTAGCAAGCAGCCAATTGGAACTAGAAGAACAGCTGTTTGGAAGACACGATTGAGTGTGGTGAGGACCTCTCTCCAATATCTACAGTATGAAGTTTAGGCACCTGTCTACACCTACCACACAATGGGTCTGGCAGCCTGCTCATATTGTTTAGTTTTTTGGGGGTGTAGTGTACTTTTAGCAGAATGTACAGTTGGAATACCTTCTGCACTACATTCAAGTAGCAGGTAGTGACAGACTGAAAATCTTCCTCCCATTGGTCACCCAAAAGGGAACCTAGGTCCACCTTCCACTGGGACATTACCTTTTATGGTGTAAGCTTTAAAGTGGCTGTAAACCCCCATTCATGAAATTTGAGCTGGGCAGATATATCTGCAGTGTTTTTCTATCTCTCTTCAAAGCCCTAAGTCCCGTGGCTTTCTCCTGCTCCGTTCCGTTATGAGCATGATAACTTCTGACAAGTTCTCAGTCAACTGATAAAACCGGGGTGGCTGCTATAAATTGGCAGAGAGCTGGTCTATTCAAATCACAGCTCTGAAAGTATCTGCCTATGTGGAGGGGGGTGTGTGCCTTTCCTCCAATCAGCCGTTTCCCAGTATAAGCAAAGAATTCACACCACAGGTGAATGGGGAACAGAAAATTCTAACAGGACGTGCACTTTCTAAACTGTATATGAAGCTAGCAGATATTCATGTAAAACGTATGTAGGGAGATTTGTTTCATCCCCGTGTATCATCTGAGGCCATTAACTTCACTGGATATATGTAAGGCTTTACATCAACTTTAAGAAACTCTGTTAAGAGCATATGATAACGTTGAAATAAAACCTTTGGTCTCAGAGGCATTTTGGAGAATATGGAAAATGGAGGTGGGAGATTTGTACCAATTCCACAGCCTCCCCCTGGGCCCTAATTGCATGCTGCAATTGTAAATATTAAAATAGCATATTGGAGGGCAAGGCAAACTTGCGTTGTAGATCTGGGAAAGACAGTAGTAGTCTCCCGTCTTCAAAAATGTGCGACAAGTTGGTTGGTCTGAGTGCGCCATCCAAGCCCCTTCTGGAGTTTGGCCAGTTCGGCATAAGTTTTATTGCCCCAGATCAGGCTACATATAGTAAACCCCCGTCAAACGTTGTAATTGCTTAGACTTGGTCCATACTTTCTAAAGGACCACGAAGGTATGCATTTGTTTATTTTGGTTTCTGGAACAATTGAGCCTCCAGACCCCCCGGAATGGATTACGAGTGTCTATGAGCATGAAACGGGCAGAGGCTCTGTCAGGGGTGGGGGACAAGGCGCCAATTGCTGTAATTGTGCAGCCATAAAGTATAGCCAGGGGTTGGCAAGCGCCAGGCCTCCACCATCCTTGGGATAATGCAACTGTTACAATTTTATCCTGGGAAGAGTATTCCAAAGTAGCAATCTATAAAAAGAGAAATGACCACTCGGAATATCTTTAACCACTTAAGGGCAGAGCCTCGTTTTGAGATTTGGTGTTTAAAACCGGTTAAATTACTTATTAACATACAATAACATTATATACAGTGGGGATGGAAAGTATTCAGACCCCCTTAAATTTTTCACTCTTTGTTATATTGCAGCCATTTGCTAAAATCATTTGTTCATTTTTTTTCCTCATTAATGTACACACAGCACCCCAAATTGACAGAAAAACACAGAATTGTTGACATTTTTTTCAGATTTTTAAAAAAGAAAAACTGAAATATCACATGGTCCTAAGTATTCAGACCCTTTGCTGTGACACTCATATATTTAACTCAGGTGCTGTCCATTTCTTATCATCCTTGAGATGGTACTACACCTTCATTTGAGTCCAGCTATGTTTGATTATACTGATTGGACTTGATTAGGAAAGCCACACACCTGTCTATATAAGACCTTACAGCTCACAGTGCATGTCAGAGCAAATGAGAATCATGAGGTCAAAGGAACTGCCTAAAGAGCTCAGAGACAGAATTGTGGCAAGGCACAGATCTGGCCAAGGTTACAAAAATTCTGCTGCACTTAACCTCCCTGGCGGTATGATTATTTCGGATTTTAGGTGCTGAAAGCGGTACAATTATTTTGCATGGAAATTTGGCGTTTTATATTGTAGGCCTGTAATTCTTAACAATAACACACTTAAATCTGTCCAAGAGTCTAGTAGATATCCCAGGTATGATGAAGTTTGAAACACAAAATCATAAATTATAATAAATATAAATAATTAAAAAAAAATAATATAATAAAATAAATTTCCCCTTGTTTCACAATTGCTCAATTCTGCAAGTGTTTTAATTTACTATCGCTGTTTTCTAGCTGGTCTAAAGCCACTTTTGATGTAAAGGGACACTTTTTGGTTGCTATGAACAATCTCAACTTTCCAGGCAGAAAGAACAGTATATATAATATAAAACTGCATGCAGGCCATTGGACAAAGCACTGGGGACAAAAGGGATGTGAAATTTCATACAGTACTGTAATCTGTAAGATTACAGTACTGTATGTGTTATGATTTTTACATTTTTTGAATATGCCGCCAGGCTCCGCCCTTGTGCGTCGTGACGCTCGCAGGGAATGGAGCCTGGCACAGAGAGGGTTCGGGCAGAGGACGGAGCCCGCAGACAGCACGGGGGGGACATTGCAGGATCCTGGCGACAAGGTAAGTATACCGCTCCAGGATCCTGCAATGCAATCCCGAGTGTGGCTCAGTGTTGCCGCTAATGGTGCTGAAATTTAACCCTGAGCCACACTCGGGAATACCGTCAGGGAGGTTAAGGTTCCTTAGAGCACAGAGGCCTCAATAATCCTTAAATGGAAGACGTTTGGGACAACCAGAACCCTTCCTAGAGCTGGCGGTCCGGCCGAACTGAGCTATCGGGGGAGAAGAGCCTTGGTGAGAGAGGTAAAGAAGAACCCAAAGATCACTGTGGCTGAGCTTCGAGATGCAGTTGGGAGATGGGAGAAAGTTGTAGAAAGTCAACCATCACTGCAGCCCTCCACCAGTCGGGGCTTTATGGCAGAGAGGCCCAACGGAAGCCTCTCCTCAGTGCAAGACACATCAAAGCCTGCATGGAGTTTGCTAAAAAAACACCTGAAGGACTCCTAGATGGTGAGAAATAAGATTCTCTGGTCTGATGAGACAAAGATATCATTTTTTGGCCTTAATTCTAAGTGGTAGGTGTGGAGACAACCAGGCACTGCTCATCACCTGTCCAATACAGTCCCAACAGTGAAGCATGGTGGTGGCAGCATCATGCTGTGGGGGTGTTTTTCAGCTGCAGGGACAGGACGACTGGTTGCAATCGAGGGAAAGATGAATGCGGCCAAGTAAAGGGATATCCTGGATGAAAACCTTCTCCAGAGTGCTCAGGACCTCAGACTGGGCCGAAGGTTTACCTTCCAACAAGACAATGACCCTAAGCACACAGCTAAAATAATGGAGTGGCTTCACAACAACTCCGTGACTGTTCTTGAATGGCCCAGCCAGAGCTCTGATTTAAACCCAATTGAGCATCTCTGGAGAGACCTAAAAATGGTTGTCCACCAGTATTTACCATCCAACCTGACAGAACTGGAGAGGATCTGCAAGGAGGAATGGCAGAGGATCCCCAAATCCAGGTGTGAAAAACTTGTTGCATCTTTCCCAAAAAGACACATGGCTGTATTAGATCAAAAGGGTGCTTCTACTAAATACTGAGCAAATGGTCTGAATACTTAGGACCATGTGATATTTCAGTTTTTCTTTTTTAATAAATCTGCAAAAATGTCAACAATTCTGTGTTTTTCTGTCAATATGGGGTGCTGTGTGTACATTGAGGAAAAAATGAACTTAAATGATTTTAGCAAATGGCTGCAATATAACAAAGAGTGAAAAATTTAAGGGGGTTTGAATACTTTCCGTCCCCACTGTACACTAAGGCAAAAATAAAGGTTAAAGTAAACAGTTTTACAATGCAGAAATACAAAATGCCCAGGTGAGTCCATCAGAGTCTAGTTCCTGATAAGCCAGAGACTTTTTTGTATCAATACACTTACTCTCTGAGAATAGACAGCGTGAGTGGTTAGAAACACCTTGGCAACCCAGGGGTATTGCAAACAATTCAGTGTCCCTGGTAAGGTGGGTTTCTTGGAGGCCTATGATAGCCGGGTGGAACTTCTGTAAACTGGAGGAAATCAGGGTACGCTTATACGTGGGTCATGCACTCCTCCGACGTTCTATTAAATAATCAGAGTAGTTGTCATGGTGGAAGTTTGGGGCAATCAATGTACACATGATCAGTGTATATGTATATATACGCACATACAGATCCAACTACTTTTAGCTGATTTAGCACCGTTATGGCAACGGCTGAAGCTGGACATAGCGGGGCATGGCTAGGACGTCACAGGTCATCAGCCTTGCCCATAATCGCAGCCTGGCCGTGCCCATAATGCAGTCTGAGTGTAATAAAGCATGTCTCTGGGCTGCTCTTTCCCCGATGACTTGTTAGTCTTGGTGCGATTTTAGATATGTCAGTATGCATGGTGTGTTTGCGCAGCTGCTGTGATTTTTAGACTGCGTCCTTTTTTATTATTATTTTTTTTTTTTTTATTTCAGCTATGGTGAAGATTAAAGCGGAGCTCCAGCCCCCACCCTCCAAAAATTAAGCAGCTAAAAATACTGTAGCTGCTAACTTTTAATATTGGGACACTTGCTTGTCCAGGAATCCCTCGACATTGGCACCCCGGTAGATCTTTTCTGAATGACGGCGGTGGTGGAAGGAGGGGGGGACCAAACTTCTGGGCGACCTCCCTGCTGGAAGGTCTCCTGAGGAAGTGGGGACGAGTACCCGTCAAACATGTACCCCCCCCCCCAAATAAGGTGCTAAATGTGGCAGTGGAGGAGGGGAGGAAGCAAACAAGCGGAGCTTCCCCTTTTTTGGTGGGGCTCCGCTTTTAATGTAGGATATATTTTTTTGTATGAAATTTATTATATATACCTTTTTTTTTAATAAAGATCTAGTTAGTATAAGCTGCTTGGTCTCTTTAGTAACCTCCTGTTCTTTGGGTTTTTACCCCGATTTTAGCTTTGATGCAATTTGCGTTACAAGAATCACACCATTGACTGAGTCAGTGGCTAACTAGGTTACTGGTAAGTTACATTTATTAATATTACTTACCAGATCACTATTCATTTGGTGAGGTTCTAGCAATCCCCTCTTTTGAGTATGGTTGGCTACTGGACCTGTGCACTGTATTGTTGGAGGTGGACACATGCTCTCCCATACCCAGAAGCTCAGGTATTTTGTGGTGACAGCAACAAGAGAAGTGCTGGAGAATCAATAAAAGTGGTCTAGTTGTAGGCTATTTACACACATGGTCGCTTTGTCCTGAATATTCATGTCTGCCTAAAGGAGAAAAAATAACAATAAATGCACTTTTTTTTTTTTGCAGGTAAAGGTTTTGTAAGAGCCATGCAGGATTCCTCCAGACTGTCAGTGTAAGCTGTGTGCCCATACACCCTATGGGCAGAAAGAAGCAATAAACTACCAGAGCACTGAACAGCACCATAGCAGTTCAGTTAGAACTACAAGCCGACATACGCAAAGAATGTCGGTACTTGTAGTTGATTCATTCACAGAACTCATGTGAATGAGCGATGCGGCCATGTGCTCTTGTCTAAATTGGCCCTAGTATGTGTGTGGATATGAAAAGATAATGCTGGTAATGTTTAATACTATGGAGCAGGGGTATAAAAATTTACAGCATATTGGCCTGTATGATTGTTAGTACCTGGATAAATTATGTCCTTATCCCGGAGATGAGGGAACTGAGGGCAATAGTGAGATGGATGCTCCAGAAGATGGCTGCATAGCAAGAGTGCTACGCTCCACTGGACACCGCGACACCCGCCCATATCTGATACTCTCCCTATGGCCCTTCCACTCTCCCGAGGCTCGGGAACTGCCGCATTATGCCCCACAGAAGAAAGGAGACCTCACCGCCTCTGAAGCTGGATTTGTTCCTCTCGCCCCTAGAGGGCTCCAACAAAATTGCGGCGATGGCCACCACACTGCACACACCAGTGCCTCCATACAGGCGAGCCCCACTCTGCAGCTAATAGTGGGAGTCCCAACGATATCCAACCTGCAGGGCTCCGCTGGATCTGGCTTTTCCACCCCATCTGCATGGAGCCCAGCGAATTTAAGGCCCCCGTTGAGACTCTGATGCACATCCCAAAATGGAGGTGAGCGCATTACATTATCATGCTGCTCCAGGTATTGGGCAAGCTGACCCCATCTCTTCTTTTCTCAAAGCGGGCCAACCTGTCTCTGATTCCACTTTAATGGTTATGTTGCGGTCTCAATATCTTTACAAGCTGATATGTCCTGTATGCATTCATTTAAAGTGGATCTGAAAAGCATATGTTAACCTGTAGGACACATTGAAGACAAATTGTGCACCTGTGCTTCCTACTTTAAGACTCTGACGCACACACAGCACATACCAATGACCTGACCTGGCTTAAAGCAAACGTTGGCAGGTCTTGAGGACAGATTATGCCGCAACAGACTAAAGATTTGTGACCTTCCCAAATCTGTCCAGCCTTCCCAGCGTCCTCACTTTGTGCTGGATCTTTTTACAGCGGTGATCGCTTCCTTAATGCAAAATCATCTAACCATTGACAGAATTCACCATATCCTTGCTCTGTAGTCATGTCCGTCCGCCCAGGTCTACAGCTCCAGCATGTTAAGAATGGCCAACAAGAAAAATTCGCTGCTCCAGGTGAAATTAGATGCCCGATGATCTAGAAAGGTGCCCGCCTCAGTTTGCCTCCACTTGCAGTCAATAGTAGAAGAAATGGCCGCACTCCATACTGGATCAAAATTTTTTTTATTCAGAACATCCCAAGTGTTGACAAAAGACAAAGCTGGTAGATGCATTTCACACACTCCAAGTGCGCTTTATCATAATGATTAAGCGCACTTGGAGTGTGTGAAATGCATCTACCAGCTTTCTGTCTTTTGTCAACACTTGCAATGTTCTGAATAAAAATTTTGATCTAGTACGGAGTGCGGCCCTTTCTTCTATTGATGTTAAAAATGGCACCCGGCAGGGCTGCTCACTCTCACCCTCTATCCTCAATCTTATGATAAAGCCACTTGCAGTTGTCCGCTCCCACCCCTTTTTATTTTTCCCGCTGCTGATTCATAGCACAAAAAAATCAATTGAAAGATGCGCTTTTACTCCTCACAGACCCACTCAAGTACCTGCCCTGTGTCCACCAAGTCCTTACTCACTTCAGTAGCCTTTTTTACTACTAAATTAATTTCTCTAAATCCCAGTTGTTAAACCTTGGAGTTCAAATGGCAACTAAATGCACACAAACTCTACCGTACATATGGAGTGATACATACCATATCTAGGCATTGCCCTAACCCCAAAAAGTTTCCCTAGCAAATAACTACAGACCTCTTGCCAATAAAATAATAAATTACCTTAAATGACACTCAAAATTCAAAATGTCTTTGTCCAAATCCTATATATTTTTCGAACCCTTCCCATCCAACCCAGCGCACTGCATTTTAAACAACTGGCTTCTATATTTTAAAAATGATCTTTGAAACAAGAGCTAGATTCTAACGTGCACACTTGAATAAACACAGGAAAGCTGGAGGTGTGGGCCTAGTGGACATTACCAAATATTACGTGACTGCTCTGTTGGATCAGTTCAAACACTAGTTCGACCACTCCAAAGAAATCTGAGGATCTAAAAAAAAATAATTGTTGCGCTACATAAAGATAGCTAATGGTGACCAAGACCATACAGCAGTTTAACAGGATGGACAGGTTCCACTCAGAAAAGGCCTTGCAATGGTCGACCAACAGTTGAGTGCATGTACTCAGCGTCCTATGCAGAGGTTGTCTTTGGGGAATAGACGTATGAGTGCTGCCAGCGTTGCTGCAGAGGTTGAAGGGGTGGGGGGTCAGCCTGTCAGTACTCAGACCTAGGGCTGGGGAAAAAATCGATTTAAATCTTGAATCGAGTTGAGAGGTCAAATCGATTCAAAATTTAAACCGTTTTTTTTTTTTTTTTTTTTCACCGCGCCGGTCCTGAGGCGCTGCGGGAATGAGTTTTTAGGCGAGGCTTCGGCCGGACGCCGCAGACTAGGCTGAAGCCGCGGCCTCGCCTAAAAACTCATGCCCGCAGCGCCTCAGGACCGGCGCGGTTTCCAAAGAAAAAATAAATTCAAATCATGAATCAAGTTTTTTAAGAGAATCGAAGATTATTTATTTATTTATTTTTTTTTAAAGAAAATCTCCCAGCCCTACTCGGACCATACGTTGCAAACTGCATCAAATTGGTCTGCATGACTCTTCCCAGAAGGAAGCCTCTTCTAAAGATGAGGCACATGAAAGCCCGCAAACAGTTGGCTGAAGACAAGCAGGCTAAAGCCATAGATTACTGGAACCATGTCCTGTGGTCTGAGACCATGATAAACTTATTTGGTTCAGATGGCGTCAAGCGTGTGTGGCGGCAACCAGGTGAGGAGTACAAAGACAAGTGTGTCTTGCCTACAGTCAAGCATGGTGGTCGGAGTGTCATTGTCTGGGGCTGCATGAGTGCTGCCGGCACTGGGGAGCTACAGTTCATTTGAGGGAACCATGAATGCCAACTTTGTACTTTTCACATAGTTACATAGTTAATAAGGTTGAAAAAAGACACACGTCCATCTAGTTCAACCAAAAAAAAAAAAAAAATTATATATACAATCCCATATACACAATCCTTCACTCAGTTAATCCAGAGGAAGGCAAAAAACCCCAGCAAAGCATGCTCCAATTTGCTACAGCAGGGGTAAAAATTCCTTCCTGATCCCCTGAGAGGCAATCGAGTTTCCCCTGGATCAACTTGATAAATGTTAGTATAGTAGCCAGTTATATTATGTACATTTAGGAAAGAATCCAGGCCTTTTTTTAAAGCAATCTACTGCGCTTGCCAGAACCACCTCTGGAGGGAGTCTATTCCATATTTTCACAGCTCTTATTGTGAAGAAACCTTTTCATATTTGGCAATGAAATCTTTTTTCCTCTAGACATAAAGAGTGCCCCCTTGTCCTCTGTGATGATATTTAAGGGAATAACACAACACCAAGTCCACTATATTGACCACTTATGTATTTGTACATGTTGATCATATCCCCCCAATCTCCTCAAGATGGAATAGATTCAGTTCCTCTAGTCTTTCCTCATAGCTGAGCTCCTCCATGCCTCTTATCAGTTTGGTTGCTCTTCTCTCCCTCTCCCTCTCCCTCTCTCTCTCTCCCTCTCCCTCTCTCTCCCTCCCTCCCTCCTCTTTGGAAACCGCAGCTTGGCTTAGCATGCTATTATTGAGCTTATGAGCTACCAAAACCCCCAGATCCTTCTCCACTATTGATTCCCCCCAGTTGTACTTCCCCTAGTATGTATGATACATGCATATTCTTAGCCCCCATGTGCATAACTTTACATTTATCAACATTAAACCTTATTTGCCACTTAGTTGCCCAATTAGACAGTGCATTGAGGTTGGCTTGTAACATATTGAAGCAGAGCATGATCCCCTCCCTTCGGAGACTGAGCCGCAGGGCGGTATTTCAACATAACAACCCCAAACACACCTCCAAGATGACCACTGCCTTGCTAAATAAGCTGAGAGTAAAGGTGATGGACTGGCCAAGCATGTCTTTAGATCTAAACCCTATTGAGCATCTGTGGGGCATCCTCAAACGGAAGGTGAAAGAGTGCAAGGTCTCTAACACCACCAGCTCAGTGATGTCGTGGAGGAGTGGAAGAGGACTCCAATGGCAGCCTGTGAAGCTCTGGAACTCATGCCAAAGAGGGTTAAAGCAGTGCTGGAAAATGATGGCCACACAAAATATTGATACTTTGGGCCCAATTTGGACTTTTTTTACATAGGGGTGTACTCACTTTTGTTGCCAGCAGTTTAGACCTTAATGGCTGTGAGTTATTTTGAACGGACAGCAAATTTACACTGTTTTATACAAGCTGTACACTCACTACTTTACATTGTAGCAAAGAGTCATTTCTTCAGTGTTGTCACATGAAAAGTTATATAATATTTACAAAATTGTGAGGGGGTGTACTCACTTTTGTGAGATACTGTATGTATTGACAGCCTCTGCTCATTACTTTGTTGGAGCACCTTTTGGCACCAATTGCAGCCTCAAATCTGAGTATGATGCTACAAGCTTGGCACACCTATCCTATTTTTGGGCAGTTTCTCCCATACTTCTTTGCAGGACTTCTCAAGCTCTATCGGTTTGGATGGGGAGGATCGGTGCACAGCCATTTTCAGATCTCTCCAGACATGTTCAATCTTTAAGTCTCTGCTCTGACTGGGCCACTCAAGGACATTCAGAGTTGTCCCATAGCCACTCCTTTTGTTATCTTGGCTGTGTGCTTAGGGTCGTTGTCCTGTTGGAAGGTGAACCTTCGCCCCAGTCTTAGGCCCAGAGCGCTCTGGAGCAGGTTTTCATCAGGGATGTTTCTGTACATTGCTACATTCATCTTTCCCCCGATCCTGACTAGTCTCTCAGTTCCTGCCACTGAAAAACATCCCCACAGCATGATGCTGCCACCACCATGCTTCATTGTAGGGATGGTGTTGGCCAGGTGATGAGCGGTGCCTGGTTTCCTCCAGACATTACGCTTTCAATTCAGGCCAAAGTGTTCAATCTTTGTTTCATCAGACCAGAGAGTTTTGTTTCTCATGGTCTGAGAGTCCTTCAGGTGACTCTTGGCAATCTCCAGACAGGCTGTCATGTGCCTTTTGCTGAGTGGCGGCTTTCGTCTGGCCACTCTACCATACAGACCTAATTGGTGGAGCGCTGCAGAGATGTTTGTTCTTCTGGAAGGTTCTCCTCTCTCAACAGAGAAACTGGAGCTCTGTCAGTGACCATTGGGTTCTTGGTCTCCTCCCTGACCTCCGCCCCCCCCCCCCCCCCCCCCCCCCATATGGCTCAGTTTGGCCACACGGCCCACTCTAGGGAGAGTCCTGGTGGTTCTAAATTTCTTCCGTTTACGAATGATGGCCACTGTGCTTTATTGGGACCTGCAGAAATTTTTCTGTACCCTTCTCCAGATCTGTGCCTCGATGCTAACTTGTCTTGGAGGTCTACAGACAATTCTGTGGGCTTCATGGCTTGGTTTGTGCTCTGACATGCACTGTTAAATGTGGAACCTTATATAGACAGGTGTGTGCCTTTCCAAATTGTGTGCAATCAACTGAATTTACCACAGGTGGACTCCGAGTTGTAGAAACTTCTCAAGGATGATCAGTGGAAACAGGATGAACCTGAGCTCAATTTTCACTGTCATGGCAAAGGCTGTGAATACTTATGTACATGTGGTGGTTTTTAATACATTTTGCAAGGATTTCAAACAACAAACTTCTTTCACGCTGTCATTATGGGGTATTGTTTGCAGACTTTTGAGGGGAAAAAATTAATTTTAATCAATTTTGGAATAAGGCTGTAACAACAAAATATGGAAAAAATGGCATGCCCAAAGGCATAAAGGACCTGGTGCAAGAATTTAATCTTCCCACTTCCGAACATTTTACGCTCACGTGTATCATTGGCGTTTTATATCTTTCTTTACGCCCTTTACTTCCTCCCAATGGCTCAAAGCCTTCAACTCTACATATGCGACATCTCGTTGCATGAATCATTTGGAACTGGCACAGAAGATGATGCTTAGTTGGTATATCCCTTACTATCTTAATATTCATCCTCCAGTTCACCTTTTTGCTTGCGGGACTGTGGACTTGCAGGCACTCTATTTCACACATTCAAGATTTTACAAAACCACATCAGCTTCCAGCCGAAAATCTTCCAGCTCATCAGAGACCACTTGTGTAATTATACAACCCAACCCTGCTCTGGCATTCTTAAACCTAGATAGTGAGAGATTCCTGATGAATTCTCGTATAGTAGTCACTCATATTTTACTCGCCAGAATTATGATAGTGAGACACTGGAGATCGCAGCTGGCTCCTACTCCGTCCGAGGCTTTCAACTTGGTCAAGACCAGTTACCTCAGTGAAAAAGCATTGTCATTTAGCTCTGCATCTTACACAACCTGTGTGATCTGCTGTAATGCAGCAAACCTATGCTAAGACTGCTACTTTACTGTTCTGTATTTTGTAATGTGCATCTGTGACATCTTTTCATGCATTGTTCACTCTTATTTTCAAACTGCAAAAAAAAAGTTAATGTTCAAAAAAAAAAGTTTGTGACCCATAGGCTTTGTAGTGCACAGAGAATATTGAGCATGGTGATGCCTGGATTGGTGACAAAGAAAATTACATCAGCCGCAGTCTTGTGGCTGAGTATTTGGTAAAGCCTGCAGTGTCTGAAACTGAAGAGGGTTTTCAGGGTCAGGATAAAGATAATATGGGTGAGTGGACAGCCTGTCTCGTATTGTTTGAAATACAAAAAAAAATCAGGTCTAAGCTTGTTCACCTTTTACGGCTGCACTAGTAGAGGAAGACAGCGACATTATTCATCGGAGCATGTGTAGGCCCAGCCCAATATGTTGCAGGGGTGGCTTGCATGAACTGCCCTATCAAAGGCCTTGTCTGAATCTGTGGAAAGCAAGAAAAATGGGCATTTGAAACTGTACAGCATGGACGAGGTTGAGGGCCTATAGTGTTGTCCTTTGCTTTGCATGAAAGCACAAAGCCAGGACTGATCCATGTTAATGAGTCTGTAGATATGGAAATAATCTCTAGATTTTTTTTTTTTTTACAACAGTTTTTAAAGCTACATGTAAGTAATGCAGTAGATCTGTAACTGCTGTTTTGGGATAGGTCTAATCCACAGAGGACAAGGACCTATGTACACTCTCAAAGAGTAGAGCCTTCTTGTACTAGAGAGTTATAGGCCATCATGAAATGTGGTGACAACCTAGTGAAGAAAGTTTTTTGTAATGTGGCAAGGAAAATCCATCAGGGTCTGGAGCCTTTCAGGGGTTTGGTCTGTGCAATAGCCGCATCAAGCTCCTCTGCCTTGAATGGAGTCTCCAGCTCTGTCTGAATCGAGTCCTAAAGAATAGGCATGCCCAAGGACCAAAGGTAATCCTGGGCTGCAGCTAGTTTGCTGTTTTATAGCGTGGGAGTCAGGAACTGAGTGCAAGTTGTAGAGACCCCGGCAAAGTCACAAAATTCCACAGCCATTTCTTTATCAACTTTATTCCGTGTTTGGACATATGAGGGAAAATGGGTAGTTTTCCTAGGGCCATGCAGAGCTCTGGCTAACATGGAGCTTGCTTTTTCACTGTGTACTGCTCTCTGCGCATGTGTGAATGAGATTTAAAAATAGGAGGATCTATGTAGTTATTTCATTCCATTGGCCAGCTGTGCATGCAGAACTACTGGTTTATGGCATAGATATAGATTACAATATATGGTAATTTTATAGAGATTTTAAAATTACTCCTCCAATATTTTAGGCTGCAACCATCCTGCGAGTTTACTACCATTTTCAAATATTTACACAAATGGATTTAGGAATTTTTAGATTTTTTCTTTTTTTTTTTTTTCGTGTGTGTGTATATGTAGATGTGTGTGCTTTATTTTTTTGTTTATTGTTTTTTCCCTTTTGCAGGGCACAGTTTAGGATATGGCTTTGTGAATTACTTAAATGCTAAAGATGCAGAAAGAGCAATAAACACACTTAATGGATTGAGACTGCAATCAAAAACCATAAAGGTGAATATGTGCTTTAAACTAGATTTATTTGGGGTTGAAATGTTACTGCATTACTTTTTTGTTTTCAGATTGTGCTAAAGACCACCTTGGCTTATTCACTGCAGACATCTATATCTATACAGGGTTAGTTTGCCATTAAAACAATAAAAGGTATACAAACACTGAACACCTTCCATCCCCCCCCCCCCCCCCCCCAGTCCCTGCTGATGCCCATGCAGCATGTGTTGCAGTTCAGGGATTTAAAATTCCCCCTCTTCTTTCTGTGGGGCTTCTGGGACGGGTCACAGTAATTCTGATTAGTCAGCTTAGGTACAGAGCATTGTTCTGATCTGTCTGATCTCAAATCTATGAACCATTACACAGGATGCGTGGGCACTGACATCTCCCACAGAGGTAAGAACAGTTAGGACAGGGGTAGTGGAGAATGGTGTACAGTGTTCATCTTTTAATTTGTTTTCTGAAAAGGTGAACTTGCACTTTATAAATCCCCTGTCACTATGCCATATCATCTTTTTAGTTGTTTTATGAATTTGTTGGTGCTTTATTTGTGCACTCTATTGTCCCCCTTCACCACCACAATGGCCTTTTTATCAATGAATTACAAAGTTACGAATAATGGAAAAGAAGAGAAATAAAGGAAAAATTGGACGTTTCCTGATGTTAGGTTTTTTCCCCCTTTTAGCTGCCTCTCCCTTGGTCCCTTTTACATGGCCAAATGGGAGCTGTGTGTAACTAAAAGGGGAGCGGGCATTGCATAGTTTGCCGCACAATATTGCAATGATCTTTCCCCGGAAGTGGGAGCAGATACCTGGATTTGACAGGTATCTGCTCCCCCCCCCCGAAAGGTGCCAATTGTGGCACCGGAAGGGGGGGGGGGGGGGGGATCAGATCCATAGAAGTTCCATTTCTGGGTGGAACTCCACTTTAAGACTGGAGCAACCAGAATCTGAAGTAGCTGGGCACGGCAACTGGTCTGCTTGTAACTTTCATTCTCAAAGCTTAACGTGTAACTACAGTTCCTCTGTCACAAGCTGCGATTTAGGCAGGCTCTTCATTGCTGAAGAAACCTTCAATGTCTCTCCTGAAATAAAATACATCTACCTGCTTTCAGCATTTTCTGCCATGTAAACTGAGCTATGCATGGTGCAGCTCAGCTTACATCACCAGCACGGTCCCTGTGTGTTTTGATGATTGGCACATAACAGAGGAACAAAGCAGCAGACAGAAATGACACTTAGTGCTCTTAATTGAGACAAGTACACACTATAGAGGGATGTGTTTTGCTAATTTTACTTGTCTGAGGTTTACTGCCACTTTAACACCTTTAATGATACACATATGCGCCCTCACTGCACTGACCTTATTTATGTGGGGCGGCATATGTGTTTCTCCCTTTGTGCTGGGAGCCTGCGAGACCGGGGTCTGATCAGGACCCAGATCTCCAGGTCACCTGATCGCTGTGGTAGCCTCTGGTTGGCTACAGCAGTGACCAGTCTGTGACTGGAGAAGGATACAATGTGTCTCTCGTTCCTTGCAGAAAGGAAAAAAATGTAAAATAATTTTAAAATGGAGAACAATACCTAGATCAAGGTTTGATCTAGGTCAGCGCCAGGGTTAATGTTTGGGTTACATCAGGGTCAGTATATTTTGGACAGGATTTTATTATTTTAAATTGATGTCGGTGTGTGTTAGGTAGGACAAAAATAAATAAGCAAATTGCCTCTGGACTGTACTACAGGTACAAACAACAAATAACATACACATATGGGGTATTGTCGGTAGCAGGAGAATTTATTTTGGGTTGTTTTATCCTTTTTTTTACCATTTTTGGACCAGTGTTCTTTTGATAATAAAGAAAAATCAGGCGATATCCATAACTGTTTACTACCAAACGAAAGCCCAATTTTGTCCTGAAAAAAGCAAGGTATAATCCACCTGGATGCACAAATTAGTTGTGGTGATACATATGGCTTTACTAACACATGTCAAAATTGAGCTTAACCATTTAGATTTGTTTTACCCTCAGGTGTAAAGGGGTTAAGTGTGCACTCACCACAAATGTAGCACAACATATAATGGCTGTTCCAATCCAATCAAAATCTGTGGAAACTGATATGAACTAAATGAATAGCCCTACGTAAATGCATGAGCTGCACAAAGAGTTTTAAAATGCAAGCAAAAAAAGTAAATTGGGCTTGTGCCGCGTGTCTAAGCTGATATCTAAAGGTCATTGAGACAGGTATAGTGTATTTTTCCCTCAGCACTGAGAAGTTGGAAAGTCTGCCATCTGTAATAATGTGTTTAAGGGCTGTAATCCCTTTGAATGCCCAGAGCTGGGGATCTGGCAATTTATAAAAATGCTGAAGCTGTGGGTTACCCCATAGGGGATTATGAGGAGAAAATGAGGAGTCGGCCTTTTAGACGGCCCTGGACTGTTGCCATACTCTAGAGGTTGACCGATATGGGTTTTTCTCTGGCCGATGCCGATATTTAGAAACCGCCGATGGCCGATATATGATGCCGATTTTTCCCGATATGTTAAGCCAATTTATTTTTTTTTTCCCTTCATCTCATAAAATCTAACAGTTTTAGGCTAAAAATAGTGCCTGTAAAGTGCCTGCAAAGCGGCTCCCCTGCAGTCTCAGTGTGAAAGCCCGAGTGCTTTCACACTGAGGCAATGTGCTGGCAGGATGTTAAAGTTCTGCAAGCAGCATCTTTGGAGTGGTGTATACCGCTCCTCCACCACTCCTGCCCATTAAAATGAATGCGCACCGCTGCCGAAGCGCCTGCAAAGCGATTCGGCAGCGGCGCTTCACGTGCGCATACAACCCCTTCCTCTGGCGCTAGCTGGGTTATAAGCGCCCCGCTAGCAGCCGAATAGCGCCGCTAAAACTAGCAGCATTTTACCGTCAACCCCTGCCCGCTCCAGTGTGAAAGCAGCCTTAAGTAATAAGTGATACAGAAAATTTCTTACATTTAAACAGGTAATCAAAACTTTTGGACTAAAAAAAAATGAGCTGACCTTACTGCTTAGTTTTTTTTTTTTTTAAATTCATTAGTGTATTTTTTCCAAAAAAAATTGCGTTTGAAAGACCACTGCGCAAATACCGTGTGACAAAAAATATTGCAGCAACTGCTATTTTATTCCCTAGGGTCTCTGCTAAAAAAATATATATATATAATTTTTGGGGGTTCTAAGTGATTTTCTAGCAGAAAATACTGGATTTTTACTTGTAAGCAACAAATGTCAAAAAAGATTTAGTCTTTAAATGGTTAAACTGAGAACTCCTCCACATGGAGTTCAGTTCATTGACAAGTGGAAACATTGTATCTTATTAGTTTCTTTAATCAGACTTGGCAGGCTGCCCAGAGAGGAGAAAAGTCCAGAAGACTTCAGGCAGCTTGCATTGACTTCTATTACGGAAGTCATTTGCAAGTCACGCTAAAGTTATAATCGGCCGATGCCGATTAATTAAACGCCAATATATCGGTCGACCTCTAACTCCAATGTCGTTTTCATTGGAGGAGTCGTCTCAAGATGAACCCTAGGCCCTCTATAAGCCCGGATGCTCAGGGCTGCATAGGACCCTAGAATAGCTGCCTCCAACGAAACCGCAGGGTTCTGTCTGGGCTGGCTAAGCCACCATTGGAAAACCATAATATTGCTGAATAAATCTTTAATAGTACAAAAATCTAATAATGAACAGAAACCCATATTTTAAACATGGGCAGTGTAAACCACCCCTCTAAAAACCATAAAGTTGGTTAAATTAAAGAGACATCGTCACTTTAAAAATGGACACACAGGAGGCCGCTGCAATGGTGCAAACTAACCGCACTATACACTGAATATGAACACTTCCATATATGGAAGCCTTGATGGTCTGTGGGCGGGTGAGTAAGACACAAAGCAATACTTGTCCCTTACGAGGCTTATTGTATGCTAATTGTGTCACATATCCCCATTTTAACAGACCAATTCATGGAGAGTTCGTCCGTAGCTATCTGATATAGAGGGAAGTATATTACACTGCTGAACAACACATTTGCCAAGGGCAGCAATGGAATACTTTTATTGATGCACTTGCAGCTAATTGAAAACAGTCCTTGGGTATTCCCACATGTGGCACACCCGTTGCATTCACTAAATAATTAGTAGTCCAGGTGAATGAATCAGGCTATAACAGCATTGTAGAGATGAGCACAGCTTAGTAACAGTGCCCTCTAAGGGATATCCTGGGTGGCCAGCAGAGCATCCAAGTGACCAATCAAAGTTCAAAAGCTCAGATCCTGATTGTATGGCTATCTGACTGTGTGTGGGCTGATTGATGTCAGATGCAAAACAGAGTGGGGTTAGTCGTTCAGATTGGCATCAGAGTAGATAATTCACCGTGGTGTCCCGGCGCAAAATGATCGGCAAAGAGTCCCGGCAAAAGAGGACAGTCCTGCCTAGTCCCTCTACTCTGGCTAAATAGGGCAGACAATAAGCCATTTACTCTGACTCTGGCCATTTTGGTTTGCATACAAGAGTTGTATTCATGAGATAAACTTAGGCCCGAAACCAAACATTCCAACGGCGTTGAATGCCTTCTCGGCGTCCAACGCTGCTATCGCCCCAGAATTACCTTCCTTGGCTCAAGTCAATATGGGTAAACAATCTGCGGATAATAATATCTGTCTCTCTGCCCGGCATGAATTTGGATGCACTAGGGCCGTAATAACCATTTTCAAACGGTTTGCCAAAATCTTCACTAGAAGCTTAGCATCCACAAAGATATCGGGCAGTAGGGCTTACAGAGTTCCAGGTCTTTGCCGGGTTTGGGCACAACTATCACAGCCTCAGCCATGGTGGCCGACAGGGAATCCTCTCTCAAGGAGGTTAAAAGCATAAAGGGGGATCGAGGTGCTAAGTCATCTATGTATGTCCTGTAAAATTTGGTGGGGAATCCATCAGGCCCTGGTGTTTTCCCTGCCTGAAGAGTGGACAGGGTTCCGCTGGACCTCCTTGAGCGTGATGGAGTCAAGCTGTTCCCTGTCTTGACCTCGGCCTATAGAGAAGTCAACGTCGGAAAGGTAAGTATGAAGATCATCCATGGAGTAGTTTACCTGAGACAAGTAGAGTGTAGCGTAGTAGGAAGCAAAGCAGTTGGTTATTTCCCTAGACAGTCTGCCTATCACCGTCCATGTCGACTATACAAGGGACACTCCTACAGGGCGACTGCTCCCAGGCCGGCTAGGCCAAGAACCGGCCATTGCGCTCGCCAACCAAAATTCTTTGAGACTGTCTGAGCATCTTCTTTTTAGTCAGATAAGTACGGAGCGTAGGAACAGCTCTAGTGCTTTCCTGAAGTTGGTCATGAAGCAATGGGTCTTTAGTCTGAATCTATTGCTTTTCCAAGGAAGTGGCTGCCTCCTCAGCCCTAGCCAAGTCGGCCTTCATCTGCTTACGAACCACGCCTATGAGTAACTGGTATTGCCCTCTACAAAAAGCCTTAAAGCCGTCCCAAACCACGGCCGCAGAGGCAGGATTAAGGCTCCAATACACATTCATCTGTTAGATATCCAAACAAGAAGACTTGCTGCTCCAGGTGAGGTTTTGAAAGCCTGATGATCTGGACAGGTGCTCGCCTCTGCATATAATCAAAAGAAGAAATGGCCGCACTATGTACTCTATCAAAATTCTTTTATTCAGAACACCCCAAAGTGTTGACAGTCAACTTAGTTTATCCGAGGTGGATGCTGCCGGGGACAGCTTGCGCAGCACTGGTGCGTGGTCAGATTCCCCTTGGCAAGGTAGATGTCTGCTGAACCATGGGTAAGAGGGGACTCCCTGCATACACAAGATTGATAAGGGAGAGGGTTTTATAGGTGGCAGAGTGGCACATAAAAGTTCTATCTAGAGGATGTCTCCAACGCCACACATCGGTTAGCCCATAGGCCCCTGCCCACTCAGGTCAGAAGAGGTCCCCCCTGTGGATGTGAACCGATCCATCTCAGGGTTAGGGGGCATATTACAATCACCCATTAAAAAGCACATTATCCATAGAGTAATTGGCAATGAGGGCTTTTATCTTACGGAGCAACCTAATAGAAGCAGGAGGAGGTATGTATAATCCCACCAGTACAAGTTCTAAACATTCTACCATAGCATGTATCGCAGCTTAACGTCTGGGTCTAGCGCAAGGTGCAAGAGTCTAAAAGGTAAGGAATTGTGTATCAAAATGCTCACTCCCCTGGCAAATTTAGAGTAACTTGAGTGATAGTGTTGGCCCACCCAGGGTTTCTTTAGACTAAGTTTTTTTTTCCCCCACTAAGTGGGTCTCTTGAATAACACAAATATGGGGCTTGTAGGTCTTAAGAAACTGGAACACTAAGGACTGCTTTATAGGAGAATTTAAACCCCTAGCATTCCTGAAAATCACATTGATGGAGGCCATCAAATCAACAGTCAGCATCATAGAAGGCGACTCAGAAACCAGCACCAACCCAGATGTATCTACAAAGCCCAGCAGGATGCCACGTAGCAACACGCCCAAAAGGAGCGCGGACAACCAACTGTGTCATATGTACATTTATAGTAAACAATCCTACAAAGAAAACCACCCCCCTCCCCCCAGAACTGGAAGTGGCATATCTTCCCAAACCAAGCATGGCATACCGCCATGTAGTGGAGGAGGCATGTGCAAGAGGCATGCAGTACATAAGTCTGTTAACACATAACATGTAGGGTCATACAGAGAAGAATGATGTGCAGGTCTCCCGGGGGTACAAAACTTGAACAGTCAGATAACTTCAAAGCGATCAACTAACTAGGAAGCATAGCTCCAGAACAAAGGAGCAACATAAGCTGGACAAACAGTCATAATCTGTCAGGTATGGGCCCATCAAGACCAGGTAAACTAAAATGTTGTAACTCTAGGCCTAGTGAGGTTGACAAAAGTGGGGGGGGGGGGGGGGGAGATATCAATCCCCATGTCAGACAGACACAGGCCCAGAAGTCAGCAGAGCGTCACAAATAAAGGGCCAGAAGGTATGCATAAAGGCCCGTGCACACGATCGGACTTTTTGACAACAAACATGCAAATTAGCCGTTTTGGAGCAACATCCGACCGTGTGTATGCTCCATCGGACAAACTTTTCTGTTTTCATCTGACTTTTGTTGGCTTTGCAAACGCACAAACTTTCCGGCAACAAAAGTCCGATGGAGCAAAGTCCGATCGTGTGTACACAAAACCATCGGACTTTTGTACAAACTACAGTACGCAGCCGCGAGAATGTTTCCAGCATGATCCCATCGCGTTCTTGGCAACAGGATACTGTACATCTCGCGCTAGCTGCAATAGGAAAAACACATTTTCCTTTTGCAGCAAGCGCGAGGGAATTCCCCTCTGGGAGCATACCAGGCCTTTAGGTCTGGTATGGATTTTAAGGGGAACCCCCTACGCTGAAAACGGCGCAGGGGTCCCCCCAAAATCCATACCAGATCCTTATCCGAGCACGCAGCCCGGCCGGTCAGGAAAGGGGGTGGGGATGAGCGAGCGCTTCCCCCCCCCCCGAACTGTACCAGGCTGCATGCCCTCAACATGGGGGGTGGGTGCTTTGGGGGAGGGGGGCCCCCTGTGGCCCACCACCTCAAAGCACCTTGTCCCCATGTTGATGAGGACAAGGGCCTCTTCCCGACAACCCTGGCCGTTGGTTGTCGCATTCTGCGGGCGGAGGGCTTATCGGAATCCGGGAGCCCCCTTTTAATAAGGGGGCCCCCAGTCCCCCACCCTATGTGAATTAGTATGGGGTATATCATACCCCTACCCATTCACCTAGGGAAAAAAGTGTCAATACAAAACACACTACACAGGTTTTTAAAGTAATAAGGCAGCTCCGGGAGGCTTCTTCCGACTTCGGGGGTCTCTCCTGGCCTCTTCTCCAGGTGTCCGGTTCTTCTCCGCTCTCTCTGGCCTCTTCTCCCGGTGTCCGGTTCTTCTGCCGAGCTCCTCCGCTTTCTTCTGCTCTTTTGCCGCTCTCTTGCTAGCGGTGGCCCAGTCTTATTCGTTGTCTTCTTCCCTCTTCTCTTATTCCGATGATGACACGACTCTCTCTCCCGCTGTAATGCTGTCTGAGCGCCTCGCAACGACTTGTATAGGCATGGGGCGTGTGTATGGGCCTTAAGACTGCTCTGAATAAGAAAGAGAAGGGGAGATAGCAGCCGCTATCATCCCATACGATCTGTATCCAGCCAGGAGGATGCCGCTTCAGGCGATGTTAAGAAGCTCACCCACTTTCCATCTTGAACCCAGAGTCTAGCTGAAAAAAGTATACTGTACTTGAGGCCTTTAACTCTTAGGCGGGCTCGGACATGATTAAACGATTTTCGTAGTTGCTGTGTTTCAATTGAATAGTCTGGGAATATAAGGAGCTTAGTATTTTTTTGTATTTCAACGCCCCCCACATTGCGAGCTTCCCACAATACCAGATCCCTGTTACGAAAGTTCCAAAGCTTAAATATGAAGGTGCGTGATGGTGCTCCTTGAGGGCCCCTGACGGGGAATACGGTGAGAATGCTCCACCACAAACTGGGATGAGTATGAGGCCCGGGGGAGGAGGGTTTGCAGTAATCCTTCCATGAAAGAAGTGGGGTTATTACCCTTCTGCTCCCTCCGGCAACCCCAGGACACGCAAGTTGTTGCGACGATTTTCGTTTTCAGTGTCCTCCGCCCTGGACTCCAAGTGCTTTCCTTTGGTTTTCAGAGCGTGCAGGTCCGCCGAGTGCTCTATGTACAACCTCGGCTGAGGATATACGCTGCTCCGCCTCCTCCATGTGGCCTCAGAAAGTGTCCAGGTCTCTCCGGATAAGTCCGAGCTCCATGTAGACTTGGTCCATTTTTTTCTGTCAGGGTGGTGCGGCAGGTGGTGATCTCCTGCATCAGCTCAGCAAACTCCGGAGGAGCCGCAGGAGTCTCAGCCATTGTGTTGGTCGCCTCTGTCTGCGTGGCCAGACTACTACAGGCAGTGGCGGCGGCCCTGCCCTTAACTTCCGGATGATCCACTAGCGTGTTGTTTTTCCGAGAAGAACCCCGTTTTTTGGGTCCAGGCATGGAGAATCGGAACCGGGCTCTCAGAACTGGCTATCAAGGCAGATTTCATTCGTCCCACATTTGTAATGACAAGAATAAATGTTCCGGACAGCGGAGCAGTACTAGGACACGTCTGCTCCCTGCACCATCTTGGACTCAACCCATTTTAGTTAATAATAATCTTTATATCATAATTATCCCTGCGTGGTAAAAGGTTTGCCCGGGGGTGTTGGTATTTTGGTCAAAGATTTACAACATATACCAGAGAATTACAGGACTGACTGTACAACCAGATGTGTTGATCTCTGTATTGTCAATGATCCCGTGCTCTATAAAATCTATAAAGAAAGGTATTCTAAGACATATGTTAACAGCAGCGTGTACAGTCATAGCTCGAAATTGGAGGAAGGAGGTAGATCCCTCAATCAGGGTAATGGATATGTGAGATGAGCGAGATGCGGTCTCCGGAGATGACAAAAATGGAAGCAGGTCTTTGAGAACAAACCATAATGATATGGCAACAATGGGAGGAGTTCAGAACCTCTGCAAAATTATCAAAATATATGTAGAGCAATACTGTAGGGTTTTCCCCTTTTTTTTTTTTTTTGTAGGGTTATGTGGGTTAATGTTTCTTAGTTTCTATGAGTCCGGACAAACTATTTTGGAATCTTGGATGGATATACAATCAGACCCCCTTAAATTTTTCACTCTTTGTTATATTGCAGCCATTTGCTAAAATAATTTAGGTTCATTTTTTTTTCCCTCATGTACACACAGCACCCCATATTGACAGAAAAACACAGAATTGTTGAAATTTTTGCATATTTATTAAAGAAAAACTGAAATAATCACGTGGTCCTAAGTATTCAGACTAGGGGTGCAACGGATCGTCACCGATCCATGATCCGAACAGTTCAGCCTGTTTGGATCGGCACACAAGCGATCCGCGGAACGCTCCACTGCCTCGGCCTTAGGAAAGGCCGCAGTTTCGGCCTAGCTCCGGAGCGGCGGCCGTCTTGGTACACCTGGCGGCGGCCTAGGTGAGCGGCACGCTGACAACATCATCAGCCGCCTCAACTGCAAGCAAGCTCCAATCATAGGGGAGATGTGGATATTACCGTGGGGGGAGTTGTGGGGAGTGGGGGATATTACAGTTGGGGAGATGTGGATATTACAGTGGGGACTATATGGTGGAATTTTCACAGGTTTTTGTAAATTCAATTAATTATTTTTTTTTGTTTGATCCCAAAATGATCTGATCCATGACTCCTGATCCGAGGAGCGATCCGAACTGTGAGTTTTTTGCTCCGTTGCACCCCTAATTCAGACCCTTTGCTCAGTATTTAGTAGAAGCACCCTTTTGATCTAATATAGCCATGAGTCTTTTTGGGAAAGATGCAACAAGTTTTTCACACCTGGATTTGGGGATCCTCTGCCATTCCTCCTTGCAGATCCTCTCCAGTTCTGTCAGGTTGGATGGTAAACGTTGGTGGACAGCCATTTTTAGGTCTCTCCAGAAATGCTCAATTGGGTTTAAGTCAGGGCTCTAGCTGGGCCATTCAAGAACAGTCACGGAGTTGTGAAGTCACTCCTTCGTTCTTTTAGCTGCGTGCTTAGGGTCATTGTCTTGTTGGAAGGTAAACCTTCAGCCCAGTCTGAGGTCCTGAGCACTCTGGAGAAGGTTTTCGTCCAGGATATCCCTGTACTTGGCCGCATTCATCTTTCACTCGATTGCAACCAGCCGTCCTGTCTCTGCAGCTGAAAAACACCCCCACAGCATGATGCTGCCACCACCATGCTTCACTGTTGGGACTGTATTGGACAGGTGATGAGCAGTGACTGGTTTTCTCCACACATACCGCTTAGAATTAAGGCCAAAAAGTTCTATCTTGGTCTCGACAGACCAAAGAATCTTATTTCTCACCATATTGGAGTCCTTCAGGTGTTTTTTTCATGTGTCTTGCACTGAGGAGAGGCTTCCGTTGGGCCACTCTGCCATAAACCCCCGACTGGTGGAGGGCTGCAGTGATGGTTGACTTTCTACAACTTTCTCCCATCTCCCGACTGCATCTCTGGAGCTCAGCCATAGTGATCTTTGGGTTCTTCTTTACCTCTCTCACCAAGGCTCTTTTCCCCCGATAGCTCAGTTTGGCCGGACGACCAGCTCTAGGAAGGGTTCTGGTTGTCCCAAACGTCTTCCATTTAAGGATTGAGGCCACTGTGCTCTTAGGAACCTTAAGTGCAGCAGAATTTTTTTTGTAACCTTGGCCAGAACTGTGCCTTGCCACAATTCTGTCTCTGAGCTCTTCAGGCAGTTCCTTTTGACCTCGTGATTCTCATTTGCTTTGACATGCACTGTGAGCTGTAAGGTCTTATATAGACAGGTGTGTGGCTCCTAATCAAGTCCAATCAGTATAATCAAACACCGCTGCACTCAAATGAAGGTGTAGAACCATCTCAAGGATGATCAGAAGAAATGTTAAATATAGGAGTGTCAAAGCAAAGGGTCTGAATTCTTAGGACCATGTGATATTTCAGTTTTTCTTTTTTAATAAATCTGCAAAAATGTCAACAAGTCTGTTTTTCTGTCAATATGGGGTGCTGTGTGTACATTAATGAGGAAAAAAATGAATATAAATGATTTTAGCAAATGGCTGCAAAATAACAGAGTGAAAAATTTAAGGGGGTCTGAATACTTTCCGTCCCCACTGTATGTTGAGAAAAAAAGACACAAATATAGACTACATAAAGGATATAGAATTATGAATCAATATATGTTCTGGTAATGGTTTATGGGTGTCTTTATCAGTTTTTCAAAATTGTTTGTATTTTTTGTTTTGTGTAAAATGAAAAAAATCTATAAAATAAAGATATATATATATATATATATATATATATATATATATTTTGGTTTGCGTTGTCAGTTAAAGCAACGCAGTGCCGTATAGCAAAAAATGGCCTGGTCAGGAAAGTAAAAAGGGTAAAACCTTCAAGTGCCAAAGTGGTTAAAGCAGGGCTTGACTTGGTGTTTCAGGCAAGACCACGCTGGATCTGTTAGAGGAGTCTGATAACTGTTTAGGGATTGGGGGAGGGCTTTAAACACTTTCAGTACCATCCGTCAGTGCCGCCCCATCAGTGAAGGAGAAAACTTACTTCAAAGTTTTGTAACCAACGAAATTTTTTTTTTTCGGTCTTTTTATTTGTTTAGTAGAAAATAAAAATCCCCAGAGGTGATCAAATACCACCAAAAGCTCTATTTGTGGAAACAAAATGATAAAGATTTTGTTTGGGTACAGTGTAGCATGACCACGCTATTGTCATTCAAAGTGCGACAGCGCTGAAAGCTGAATTTGGCTTGGGCAGGAAGGAGTGAAAGTGCCTGATATTTAAGTGGTTAACTTGTAAACACCAAGTCTGAAAAATAGGCTCGGTCCTTAACCACTTCCCGACTGCCGCACGACTATATACGTCCTAAGTTTGAACGGGGATATCGTTGTTATGGCAGCAGCTAGCTGCCATAACCCCGGTATCCCCGTTTTCGTGCGGCGGCCGGCTTTCAGATAAAAGTGGTCCCTGCGGCGGATTCGCCGCGAGATCACTTTTATCAGTGGCGGGAGAGGGCCCTCCCGCCGCGATCCGGTGCCCCCCGCCGCGATCCGGAGCCGTCGGTAGCGGCGGAGGCGATCGCGTCCTCTGCCGTTGTGTGTCAGGAGATGAGTGAGGCCAAGATGGCGCTCACTTGTCTCCAAGATACTGCTGGGCGGAAGCGACGTCAAAACGTCACTTCCGTCCACGCCTCTTAAAGGCATATTTTTTCAAATGTCATTTTTCTAAATGACTTTTTTTTTTTTTTTTATTGCATTTTAGTGTAGATCTGAGGTCTTTTTGACCCCAGATCTCATATTTAAGAGGTCCTGCCATGCTTTTTTCTATTACAAGGGATGTTTACATTCCTTGTAATAGGAATAAAAGTGACACAATTTTTTATTTTTTTTAAACAGTGTAAAAATAAATAAAATATTTTAAAATAAATAATAAAGATAAAAAAAAAAAAATTTTAAAACCCCCCTGTCCCGACGAGCTCGCGCGCAGAAGCGAACGCATACGCGAGTAGCGCCCGCATATGAAAACGGTGGTCAAACCACACATGTGAGGTATCACAGCGACCGGTAGAGCGAGAGCAATAATTCTAGCCCTAGACCTCCTCTGTAGCGCAAAATATGCAACCTGTAGAATTTTTTAAACGTCGCCTATGGAGATTTTTGAGGGTAAAAGTTTGACGCCATTCCACGAGCGGGCGCAATTTTCAAGCATGACATGTTGGGTATCAATTTACTTGGCGTAACATTATATTTCACAATATTAAAAAAAATTGGGATAACTTTACTGTTTTATTTTTTTATTCAAAAAAGTGAATTTTTTCCAAAAAAAGTGCGCTTATAAGACCACTGCGCAAATACGGTGCAAAAAAAAGTATTGCAATGACCGCCATTGTATTCTCTAGGGTGTTAGAAGAAAAACCATATATAATGTTTGGGGGTTCTAAGTAATTTTCTAGCAGAAAAACCCGTTTTAAACATGTAAACACCTAAAATCCAAAACGAGGCTGGTCCTTAAGTGGTTAACTAGTTAAAGTAGCGCAGTGCTGAATAGCAAAAAAATGCCCTGGTCATCGTGAAAGGTGTAAAACCTTCTGGAGGTCCAGTGGGTAAAAAAAAGACTTTAGATATTAAGTTTCTTGTGCGCAAGCCATCTAACTCAGTAAATATAACTAAGGAAGCTGCCAACGCTCAAATGTGTCCCCACGTAATATAAATGAAAGTAAAGGTGTGGCGCTACCTAATGACTGGAGGACTTTTTACAATTTGGCACTGCGCTGCTTTAACGGGTAATTGTGCGGTCATGCAATGTTGTACCAAAACAAAATTTGTGTCCTTTTTTTTTCCCCACAAATAGATCTTTCTTTTAATGGTTTTGATTGCGATTTTTATTTTTTACGATATAAACGGAAAAAGACCGAAAATTTTGAAAAAAAAGTGATTTTTTTTTTTCTACTTTTTGTTATAAAAAAAATATAATGTCAATTTTAGCCAAACATTTAGGCCAAAATGTATTCAGCCACATGTCTTTGGTTAAAAAAAAATGTCAAGCGTATATTGGTTTGCGCAAAAGTTATAGCGTCTAAAAACCAGGGTACATTTTCTGGATTTTACGCAGATTTTAGTTTTTAGATTTTAGACTACCCATCTCATTTCTTGAGGTGCTAATATGGCAGGGCAGTACAAGGAAATTGCTGAGGCATGTTGAGCCCATTGAATATTTTATTTGTCACAAGTGATTGTGTAATTTTGTATTTTTTTGTCAGTTTTCAAAGTTGTCACTAAATATATTGCTCACACGTGGCATGGTTATATGTGGAATTACACCCCAAAATACATTCTGCTTCTCTTGAGTACGGGCATACCTCGTGTGAGACTTTTTGGGAGCCTAGCCGCGTAACCAATCGCTGCTTTCAGGATTTCTAAGAGTGTAAATTTTTGATTTCACTCCTCACCAGGGCTTTTTTTCAGGGGGAACTTGGTGGAACTCAGTTCCACCACCTCTGGCTCAGTCCCTTTGGGGGGGGGGGGGCTGCTCACCACAATCACTTGCAAACACTGAAGTCCTGTTTCTGTGTTTACAAGTGACAGCTCTGTACTCTGTGTGTAACCCCCCCTGCACTCTGTATGTAATGCAATCCTGGTATTTAATGCCCCTTTAAGACCCTTCTACTGTTCGTGAAATTTAAACTGACCACACCCACTATATGATTTGGAGGGTGTGGGTGGAGGGGTTTTGGGGTGTTGTGGTGGAGTTCCAGCACCTATTTGAGGAGAAAAAAAAAAGCCCTGCTCCTCACTACCTATCAGTTTCAAAGGCCATAAAATGCCATGATAGCAACCCCCCCAAGGCCCAATTTTGGAAAGTAGACACCCCAAGCTATCTGCTGAGAGGCATGTTGAGTATTTTGCAGATCTCACTTTTTTGTCAAAGTTTTGAAAAAAGAAAAAAAAAAAGTTTTCTTTTCTTTCTTCATTTTCAAAAATAAATGAGATCTGCAAAATACTGACCATGCCTCTTAGAAAATACCTTGGGGTGTCTACTTTCCAAAATGGGGTCATTGGGGGGGGGGGGGGGGGGTTTGTGCTGTCTGGAAATTAAGGGGCCTCCATAACTGTGATAGGTAGTGAGGAGTAAAATCACAATTTTAAGCCTTTAGAAAGTCTGAAGGCGGTGCTTGGATTTTGGGGTCCTGTACGTGGCTAGCCTCTCAAAAAGTCTCACCCATGAGGTATCCCTGTAAAAAAAAAAAAAAAAAAAAAAAAAAAAAAAAAAATCCAGAAACTTGTGGCAAAATATCAAATATTACATAGACACAACATGCCTCTCAGTACAAAGCTTGAAGTGTCTTCTTTCCAAAATTGGGTCATTGGGAGGGGGGTTGGGTTGTGCCATCTTGACATTTCAGGGCCTCTGAAACTGTTTTAAGTAGTGAGGAAGTAAAATCGCCATTTTACGCCCCTTTTTTTTTTTTTTTTTTTTTTTTCGGGGTCCTGAACAGGGCTAGCCTCCAATAAAGTCTCACACGTGGTATCCCCGTACTCAGGAGAAGCAGCAGAATGCATTTTGGGGTGTAATTCCACATATAACCATGCCATGTTTGAACAATATATCATTTAGTGACAACTTTGTGCAAAAAAAAGTGTAATTTTCCCCAAACTTGTGATAAAATATTCCATGGACTCAAGATCCCTATCAGCAAATAGCTTGGGGTGTCTACTTTCCAAAAACGGGTCATTTGGGGGGGGGGGGGGGTTTGAACTGTCCTGGCATTTTATGTACAAAATTTAGAAGCTTATGTCACATATCACCCACTCCTCTAACCACTAAGACAAAGCCCTTTCTGGCACTTTTTGTTTACATGAGAAAAACATTTTTTTTTTTTTTTTGCAAGAAAATTACTTTGAACCCCCCAAACATATATTTGTTTTAAAGCAAAGGCCCTACAAATTAAAATGGGTGTTGCAATTTTTTTTTCACAGTTTTTGTGCAGCGATTTTTCAAACGCAATTTTTTTTTTTTTTTTTTGGAAAAAACACACTTTTTTTATTTTATTGCACTAAAACACTATATTGCCCAAATGTTTGAAGAAATAAAAGGGATGATATTATGCTGAGTACATGGATACCAAACACGACATGCTTTAAAATTGCGTACAAACGTGCAGCCAGGACAAACTACATACATTTTTAAAAGCCTTTACAGGTTACCATTTTAGATCTACAGAGGAGGTCTACTGCTAAAATTACTGCCCTCAATCTGACCTTTGCGGTGATACCTCACATGCATGGTGCAATTGCTGTTTACATATGACACCAAACCGACGCATGTGTTCGTCTTTGCAATAGGTAGTGACAATTTCCCAATGGCACTGTTTATATCTGGCGAAACCTAAGTCATGAAATGCTTGTAGCTTCTGGTTTCTTAGGCCATAGAAATGATTGGAGCCATTCTGGTCTCTGATCAGATCTGTGGTCAGCTGGCTGAACCACCGGCTGCGTTCTCGGGTTCCCTGTTGGGACAGCTGAGTCCGAGAAAACCCTGGAAGACGGTGGGGGGAAAGAAACATTCCCTCCTACTTCTTATAAAAGCAGACCGCTAGGATTGCTTTAATATGAAATCCGACTGCAGGCTGAAAAGAATGGTATAACCACTCAAAGTCCAGCAACATACCAGTACGTTGCTGGTCCTTGTGCATACATTGTAATGTTTTTTTGCATGCAGCCTGTGGCTGAACGAAAAAGAGATTGATCAGTGGGTATGCCCACCATTAGAATACCGCCCTTCATCCATCCACTTGTAATGATGGGTATACATGCACCATTTTGTTTTTAACTGTGGTGGTGAAATCGCCTCCTACAGCGCCGGAGTCGCCGATTTGGGTATCGTGGAAGCAAACACTGTTGCTGTCAAGAAAGATAAATCGGTGCTGAAGCTGAATGGCCTAAAAAATATATATGCCGACGCATTGGGGCATCCGCCCCAAAAGATAAAAGCAAATCGCTCCTCCACCCCTGCTGCTCCCCCCATGCTTCTGCATATATGCTCTTTTTTTTAACTGTGGTGGTGAAATCACCTCCAACAGCGCTGGAGTCATGGCTTTGCGTATTGTGGGAGCAAACGCTGTTGCTGTCCAGGTAAATAAACCCGTGCTACAGCTGAATGGCGTACCTGCTAAGTAAATGATGGTTAACAATAAAACATTACAGTATAACATACCATACCTGCAAAGCAAATACAATAAAACATAGTAAAAATAAAGGAGAGAACGATAGATATGGAACAATAGTGAGCAGACAGTAGAGAGAGAACAATAGAGGGGGAGAGAAGAAAAATACAACCACAACTATTTTTGGCTTTTTTTTTTTTTTTTTTGTGTAATTTTTTTTCACTTGTATGAAACCTGTAAAAAAAAAAAAAAACTTCAAACTGAACGTTGCAGATTAGGGTCTGTCAAAATGTGATGACCATCACATCTTTCGAGACCCTAAGACTCCGTGTTAGTGTGCCTATAACTGTGTGGTGCTGTACCCTACGCTAATAGTGTGTGGTAGCATTTGAAACATTCACCAATGCAGAGACCAGGTTGGTCAGGACAGGAGGGACAATAAAAGCGGGTGTCACGCCTAAATCTGCGTTTGCTGCAGACACGACATCTTCTTTTGGATGTTCTTTGGGTATGGGTACCAGGAAGGACAAAAGGAAAATGCCTCTCATGCAGCCGGCTCACTGCATTTGCTTTGGGAATTTGGGCAAGAGCACCATCTGGAAACAGAAGGGCTCTGACGATCTCTTCCTGGAATTTAAGGAAGGATCCAGTCCATCTTGAAGCTTTGTATTGCACAAAAGCGTTCAACAAAGCCAATTGAAATAGACACTTTTTTTTTGTACCAGCGTCTGGCCTTATGGGCAATTAGGTACGGTGCCAACAACTGGTCGTTGAGGTCCACCCCTCCCATGTTAAGGTTGTATTCGTGGACACAGGGGTTTCTCCACTAGTCACTGTAGGAATTTGGACTGCTGTGTCTGCGTGAAGCGAGGACAGAACGAAAACATTCCATGAATCCCTCCACTTCACTGCTAACAAATTTATTACACTTCAAGCAGGCCCTTTCCCCCCATCTAAGTCAGGATTCTACAAGCTGTTGGGGGAAGCCCTGGCGATTAGATCGCACAGTGCAACATGTGCCAATTCCACAATCAAAAAGGTGACTAAAAAGTGGGCACGCTCTTGTAATAATTGTCCACGTACAAGTGGTACCCCTTTCCGGATAAGGGTGACACCAAGTCCCACACTATCTTACCAGCTCTCCCTATGTAGTCTGGGCAGTTCTCCGGCTCTACGTGACTACCTTTTCCCCTCGTAAACCATAAAACTACATGTATAGCCTGTGGCCCTGTCACAGAGCTTACACATCTTGACCCCGTATCTGGCACGCTTGCTGGGAAGATGCTGTTTGATAGACAAGCGGCTAGAAATCTTAATCAGGAACTCATCAATGCAGACAACTTGATCCGGAGTAAACAAGGCTGCAGTGGTTGAAGTGGTTTACGAGGGGTCAAACTTTGTAGAGCCGATCAAATCCAGTGTCACCCCGAGGAAGACAGAGTTCATTGTCGCTAAAGTGCATGAACTGCAAGATCTGCTTGTGGTCATGGAGGCAGAGAACACGGGCATATGGTGAATTGGGTCAGTGGACCAATATGACCGCAACTCACTCCTTTTTAATTATGCCCATGAGGAGGGATAGGCCTAGGAAGGTCTTAAATTCGGAGACCGTAATTGGTCTCCAGTGTCTGCAAGGGTCAGCTGGGGATTAGCGGCGATGAATTGGCCAGCTTTCAAATTGCTTTGGTCCACAAATATATAGAGATCTTCGGTGAAAAACGGCGAACAAAAATCAAGCGACATAAAATCGTTTCCACCTGAATTCCGGGTTGGCCAGTGAATGGGGGAAGTATGGGTGCTGCAGAAGTGCCGGGTTTCCAATTAGGATTGGCGAATGCAGCAGGAAGGGCACTATGGGCTCGACGGGCCTGTGTTTGTCTTCTTCTTGGTGGCAGCGGGACACTACCCGTGATTACCAGCTTGAACTGCATTTATGGGACTCGCCATGTCACCAAGTGTTACTGCAGTGCTGGATGTACGACCAGGATGTACTAGGCCGCTGGTGCTTGCCAGTTCACCAGAAGGAATAGCGGCGCTAGTACTGGCTCTCTGCTCCATACGAGAGCCCTGCGGGGTTCTTGCACCTCAACGACAGCAGAAGATCAGGGTCTGGTACGCCTGACCTTGGCAGGGACCACAACTTCGTCAGAGCTATCTGTCAGGGTGCCACTGCTGTCTACAGGTTCGTATTCTGAGCCTGAATCTGACAGATGAGTGACTTCCTCTTCACTATCTGTCATGCTCAGAAACGTGTAGGCCTCTTTACTGTACCTTCGATTTGACATTTTGGGCTCTAAATTTACTGGTACAGTAGTGAGACTCACAGGTAATAAAGCTCCTGACTGTTAGCGACTGTATCAAACGCTACCAAAAAAACTGTTAGCGTTCGCAGGGACAGGCCTGACTCTGCGAACACTGCAGTTATGTGTTTAGTAGGTGACAGTGATCGATTGACACTGCACATGGGCTGGGTGGAGGGGCTAAACGCAGTTGCTAGCAGGTATCTGGGCTGATACCGCTAACACTGCCTTTTTGGGAACCCTAAACTGCTGGGTACGCTAGCATAGATCTGATCCGATAGCGATACGTTCAGACACTATTCTGCTAAGGGAGGCCTGTATGGTGCGTGGGTGTTAGCAGTACTGGCCCTAATCTGACGCTGCCTGGGGCGACACAGACCATATCTGACGCGAAAACCTAACTTTGATCACCCGCCGGGTGATCAGGGGGTTAAACCTTTATTGCGTAAAAAACAGCAGGTGCCCTGACGCTATAAAAAAAAAAAACTAGCTAAACTGCATCACCCATGACACTTATACTGTGATCACAGGTATCTGGGGGAATCAAGGGGTCAAACCTCTAGTTGGGGGGGGGGGGGGGGTAGGCGGGGTCTGGGGCTAACTCTAATTACCCCAACACTGATTTTTGTCACTAATAATACTAGTACAGCTATCAAAAAAAATCTGATTGCTGTACTGGGTGACAGTGACAGGTGGTAAAGAGGTTAACTGGTGGTGGTGGTGGGGGGGGGGGCGGTGATCGGGGGTGAAATTATGTGCCTACATGCTGTATGCAGTGCTTCTACACCTCCCCAAAGATGATGCTTGGACTATTTTTTTTTTTTTTTTTTTTCCCTCCGTCCCGCAAGTGCATCACACCAGTGTGAAAGCACTCGGGCTTTCACACTGGGGAGGCTTGAGAGGCAGTTTTCAGGTTCTTTACAGGCACTATCTTTAGCGCTAAAACACCTGAAAACTGCCTCAGTGTGAAAGCAGCCTAATACACACTTCATCCATATGTACTTTTCCTTGTCCTTCTGTACGTCGGCATACTTGTACAATTTCACATATATCTATTTACTAGCCATTTAATTCAACCTATGGTTTCTATATGCATTGTTCATTATTAACCATCAATTCCTTATTATTTTTATCCATCTATACATTGTCCGTCTGTACATAGGTATTAGGTTTGCATGTTAATGAATTATGTACACAAGCATTTATACACATTTTCCTTTATTAGCTTTACATTTTGTCCTTTTGTGGTATTTGTCCATCTGTACAAGATTACACATGTATACCGACTGCTGTATTTTTGGGCAAGTACTAATCATACGCTCTTCCTTCCTTTTTTTTTTTTTTTTTTTTTTTTTTAATGTTCTTTGTATTTCTGCACTTCCTGTAGTCCTTTTCACATAACGTTTGGCATTTTCTGTAAAGAGTATGTTTAATTTCACTTGTTATACCGAGAGTGTGGGACACACAGTATAAACAGGCTGACTTCCTGATTCCGTTTGACAGCGGTTCTCGTGATCTTTCAAATTGTTTTACATAATACCTGCCCAGCCCCCCCTTCCTTACAAGTGCTCCATCCAATCCTCCTACATGGTTTGACAAAGGAGCAGTCCTTGTTGCCCTGAAAAGTTATAGTTTACAAGGCTGGGGAAAAAAAAGACATGGGTCCATCCACTGTGTGTTTATGCAGGTGTGATTTACTCTTTAACAATTCCCATAGCCCTGTGTATTCTGCTTCCCGAGGAAGACCTAAAAATTTAGGTTTATTTTTTTATTTTTTTATTTTTTTTATTTTTTGTTTTAAAGCTGTTGACACTCTCGCCTAGTACCACTTCCTTGAGGGATGGAGTTATACATTTAAACTGCTCTAACAGTAGCTCTAAAAGAACCCTTTCCTCAAAATAAGGTTAATATTCAAACATTACTCCCAACCCAGCTATGTGCCCTCAGTGTGGAATCTCTAAGCCCTCACTCTTCCATTGCTTTTGGCTGTTCACTCAAATATCAGCCTTCTGGGACCAAGTTATCTTAATTTACGGTTTCATCGGGCAGCTTATTCCCAAGACGCCTCTCTTACTACTGTTTAGTTATAATGCACCTGGACACACACGTACGTCCTGGTGAACAGTGTTTGTTTCCCAATGGAGGTTTTTATCCCACTATAGTCTTGTCTGTATACTTGTGCATGCACATAAATATTTGTGTATGTTTTCTTCTGTTAGGTGTCCTTTGCCCGTCCAAGCTCAGAAAATATTAAGGATGCAAATTTATATATCAGTGGACTCCCAAGGACAATCACGCAGAAAGATGTTGAAGATATGTTTTCAGGATTTGGGCGTATCATCAATTCTCGAGTGCTTGTTGATCAGGCTACTGGTGAGTAGATTTAATTTTTCTGCAGATGTCTGTTGAATAATATATGTGTAACTGAATAAACTACTTAAAAACATTACCGATTTTTAAATAAACTGAAACAAATGCCTTTCTAAGTAATGTGCATGCATTAGGCTCACACGGTATGGTAGTGTTTGCCACCCTCCTAAAAAGTCATCCAAGGCGGATCACTTTTCAGAGGACAGTAAAAGTAGGTTAGCAGGTTTTTTTTTTTTTTTTGCATTGCTGGGTTTTCTATTGCGGGACTGTTCTGCAACTGTGAGCCAAGCATTTAAAAATCGTGGTGGTAGTGTGGCTCCATTCTCTTGCGCAATGCTACCTGTCAAACTAATGTATGTAGTATTACAATTGCCTCACCGCGATACAAAGCATTGCGGCTGCAGTAATGTGTACTTATCTTTGAGCAGTACCGTATCTGCTTGTGGGTTGGCAGTCAGGGCCGGTAAAAATGTGTGCCTCTGTTAAAGGGAGATCACTCTGGGAGATATTCACATTTTGGCTGATATTGCAAAGTAATAGTATATATAAACGATCAAAGTAAACATACACTACAAACAGCGCTATTGTTGAGCAAAAACATATAAATAAAAATCATGCGGCCAACTACGCACAAAAGTGATTAAACAGAGAGGTATAGAGTCTGTGAAGTGATCAGGAAAATGTCCATAGGTGATATTACAGCTGAATCACAGTGTGCGCCTTCCACCGGTCAGTAGGACTTCACCCTGTGTTGACACTCTCCCCCTAGGGGGTCAAACTCACCAAATATGCAAGTCAAAAAAGCCTCCAAGAGAAAAAGAACTCCTTAGCACATCTCTCTCAGTACCACTCCAGGGGGTTCAGGGGGGGGTCACAACTCCAAACAGATAGATGACAAAAAAAAGAAAGTATGCACATAGCGTAATACTGTTTATTAAGATGAACCCCACAATCTTCACAAAACACCCCTCAACCAATATACGTACAAAATAAAAGCAGTCAATCAAGCAAAAAGAAGTATCGCGTATCACCGTTCAGAAGATCAGCCGACTCAGTATCCAGGGGAATGGATCACTTCCTGGTTTGTGGATCAGGCTGAGGTGGAACGCATGAGGGCGTGGCTTACACGACGCCGGAAGTGAGGTATGCGTTCCACCTCAGCCTGATATACAAACCAGGAAGTGATCCGTTCCCCTGGATACTGAGTCGGCTGATCTTCTGAACGGTGATACGCGATACTTCTTTTTGCTTGATTGACTGCTTATTATTTATATTTTTTATTTATATGTTTTTGCTCAACAATAGCGCTGTTTGTAGTGTATGTTTACTTTGATCGTTTATATATACTATTACTTTGCAATTTTATGTCTTTTTAAAACGGCTGCTGCTTTTTGGAACACTTAGTGTAGAAGCTGAGTGTTTATACTTCCCCCATTCTCTAGTTCTACTCTCTCACTTTTGGACATTAATCTATCCATTTGGCGCTGAGTGGTGTGCTGTAGGCCCGAGCAAACCCTTCCTTTCTATTTTGGCTGATATACCACATAACTAAAACAGTTACACCTTGTACATTTTGTAATTGCACATCACAAGACAGAGGAGTTAATATTCAAGACTACTTGGGGGCTATGCTGCCACCTTCAGATAAATGGTCAATGGCCAAAAAGACAGGGATCCCTGCCCATGCATAACCCCTCAACCAAACCTCTTTTTGTTCATGTCTCAAGGTGATGGATGCTTCCCTGAGTCTTTGTTTTCATTTTATCGCATGCTTCTGTGCATGGGTGAGCATAATTTTGACCCTGGTTTCAGTACATGTGATGTCAGTGTCCACACTGAATCCCCAGAATCCAGCCTGTATCTGCACCAATCCTGCTTCCCACTGATGACTGATAGCTACTTATCTGGGTACAGTAAGTACAGGGACATTTGTCTTTTTGTGTGGTGCTGCCGCACAGCTATTCTGGCCAGGCTTTCACTCCTCTGTTTGGTGGCCACCTCCCTTGGTATGCAAACTTGATCATTGCTCTGCAAATCATGGCTTTGCTCATGCAGAGAGGTGTGGAAAGGGCAAGGGGATGGGTGCCCAAATAATAATCTCAGGTAGGGAGATCCCCCTGAAAGGTTCACCCTGGAATAGCTACCATAAGGGTCAGATTAGCTCTGAATCTCTGCCTGTATCTGGCATATTCACAGTTTCAGGTGCAGTGTCCTCCACTTGCTCTCAGGGGGTTCTCACTGGCTTAAAACACCTGGCACACAAATGTTGATGCTCTCCATCTCTTCTGGTTTTGAGGGAGAATGTGGCATCAGATGATATTCCCCTGAGGTAGAAGTGGAAGCCATTGAGGATCAGGAATCCATTGTACAGTAGGTGAGCCCCTACCAGGAGCAATCTGAGGGTCCTGGGCTGTCCCAGACACACACAGCCTCCAGTGGGTTTTCTGGCAGATGTGGTCATACTAAGCTTTAGTTACCAAATCTTATTCCCTTAAGGTCACTGGGTTTGGTTCCTGGTAGCTGCCAAAAAATCCCAATCCCTTCCCACTGCTAAGTGGTGATTTGGGTTACATGAAGTTTTCACCACCAAAACAGTTTGCTCATCTGCACCCCATGGAGGAAGACTTATACAAAAAAATGGGGGTCCCCAGCTGTTGTCCTGGTTATTTCCTATTTAAACAAGACCCGGACAGTCCCTGTGGGTGAGATCCTGGTCTTTAAACATTCTATGGATAAAAGGTTAGAGTGCCTCTTTTGAGGCATCCTTTCCTCCGATGGGAGCAGGCCCGCAGTGGCTGAGGCAGGAGTGTGCCAAGCCCTCAGTAATTTTGCAGCTCCTGGAAGATTTCCTGAGAGCTTTGAGCTGCTCGGTGAATGATTCCATAAGGCAGCTCACATGGATGGGCACTATGTCTGTCCTCATGAGAAGAATCTTATGGTCCAAGTGTTGGTTGCAAAACTACTTTGCAAGAAACTAATTGTGAGACTGCCCTTTTTGAGGGTGAATGCTTATTTGGATCATCCTTTATATGCCAGTATCCATAAGGTGACTGTGGGGGAAAAGCACACTTTTACTCCTTAAGAAAGGTGGCAAAGGTGACAGGTCAGAAACCAGTGACTCCTTCAGACTCCAGGAAGGGTTTCTTTCGTAAACTACCAGCCTGGGGGGCAAAAAACAGGGCCCACTTGCCAGTTTTGTAAGAGCTTCAAAGTCCCTTTTTTTTTTTTCTTTACTTTGTGCTCAATAGTATCTACAGATCCACAAAAAATGGCTGTTTTCTTTGTGGCCCTTAAGACTGCTGTCTCGAGGGGTCATTGCCCTGGTGCTGGCAGTGGAAAAGTCTCATGGCTTTTGTTCACAATTCCCACACCAAACTGAGACATCAGGCCTTTTCTTGCCCTCAAATGTCAAGTTTCTGAAGGTACAAAAATGGAGTCTACTAGGTCAGTTATTACTTTGCTTCATCAAGGAGATTTTCTGGCTTCAATGGATATCAAGTATGCCTACCTACACATCTTAATTTTTCTGGCCTCACCAACCATTTCTACTTTTTTTTTTTTTTTTTTCAGTGGCGGATCGCTGCAATCAGTTTGTGGCATTACTCTTAGGTCCGTCCATAGCCCCCAGGGTCTTTACCAAGGTATTGGCTCAATTTCTGGGGTTGTTTGGAACCTGGGGGAACCCCATTGTAGGCAACATACTTCTAAAAGACTTACTGGGTTAAGTCTTTAATAGGTTTGGCTGGGGACTGAATCTTCCAAAGTTCGACTTGGCACTGACTCCATGTCTAGAGTACTTGGGTTAAGTCCCAGATATAACTCAGGTAAAGGTACAGCTGCTTGTCTCTTTGAGCCCAGGTGGGAGGCCATTAGAAGATCATGCAATCTAGACATGAGTGAAAGTACTGGGGAATATGATGGCCCTCCTTGAATCGGTTCCCTACACCTAATTTCACTCCAAAGCCCTGTAGCTCAATACCCTGTCCGTTTGGGACAAATGTCAAGAGACCTTCTTTCTGCCAATGCATCCTATCCAATGGTAGCTATCCATGCAGATGCTGGATACTGGGTAATTCTTCTTTATGATGAGAACCTCAAGGCTCAGGAAAAGTGGTTGTCGGAGACACTTAAACTGCTGCACAACAATCTGGCATTTTAGGTGATTCAGCTAGCTCTCTTCCGCTGGTCTGTGTGCCTCCAGGGTCTTCCTGTCAGGGTACAGACAGACATTGTCTTAGCTGTGGCAGATATCAACCATTAGGGAGGGAAGAAGTCATGCTGCTGAGGAGGAAGCAGACCCGATCTTGTCCTGTGTGGAAATTCATGTTCTTACCCTCTCTGCCACCCATCTTGCCGACGTGGAAGATTGACAAGTGGATTTTCTCAGCCATCCACGCCTGTATTAGGAGAATGGGTCCTTCATCCAAAGGGGTTTTCAGAGATTTCTCTGTGTTGGAGGATGCCAAATGCGGATCTCCCAGCATCCACATTCAACAACAAACTGGATGGGCCTGAGAGGCTAGTTTTGTTCCCTTTTCGACAGTATGTCTTGGTGTGTGTTTTTTTTTTTTTTTTTTTTTTTTTTTTTGAATCTTTCTCCACTCCCGTGTGGAGATGTCTTTTTGATTTTCAGACCATCAAAGACCAAATCTCAGCATTGGCTTTGCTTTTTTAGAAACCTATTGCGTTTCAATCCTTAGTCGAATACAAGGTGTCACATGGATTGTTCCTCCTGTACGGCCCCCTCTTTCTGAGACCTTAATTTAGGTCTTAGCGTTTTTTCAATACTTTACCTTTGAACCCCCCTGCTCGACAGATTCCTTTGTCATTTCTTAAAGTGGTATTAAACACCAAGCCGAAAAATGTAATGTAATACAGCTTACCAGTCAGATGTGGTGGCTACATTAGTTTTTTTGTTTATGCTTTTTTTCCCCCCTCTGTATTCAACCTGTGATCTAGCCAGTAGCACACCTCCTTTATTAGAGTGCCCCCCAGTCTGATAGAAGGAGCACAAGTGCATCTTTGGACAGCAGCATTGTCATTCTGGGGAGGGGAGTGTTGGATGTACTAACAAATTGATGCCGGACTCCAGCTCACACAAGCAGTTAAAGCAACATCTAAGCATTGGTAAGCTGCAATCTAATGTTTGCTTTTGTGTTTGACAACACTTTAAAGCAGGGTTCCACCCAAATTTTGCACAATATCTGTATGTATTCTCTTCCTTGCCTAGATGCTGACATGCCATTTAAAAAAAAATTTAAATTGCCGTAATTACCTTTTTATTTTTCTAGTCTTCTTTGCACTTCCTGGTTCTCCTCCCATGGGAGTAAGCATGTTTCTAGCCTCTCCCAGACTCCTGGGAGCTAGTCTCAGGCTTCCCAGGATGCCACTGAGCATGTGCGGGAACGAGCGGTGAATGCTGGGAGCACAGCATTCACCACATCCACGAAATAAATGCTTGTGGGCTTCAAATGCCCACAATGAAGATGGAAACCGCCTGCAGTGAATAATATAAGTTATTCTTTCCGACGATATCTGACACAGGCGGACATATTACACACAATATGTGAGTGTGTAATGCTGAGAAGAAAAGTTTGTGAATGAACTCAAAAAAAAGATAGATAGGTGGGACCCCTGCTTTAAGCACACGTTTGTCTTCTTAGTGGCCATTACTTCAGCTCACAGGGTGGGTCTTTGAGTTGGCTGTCCTTTCTTGCATTGGACAACCTCACTAGTTCTTCACTTGGATAGCGGTAGTGTTGAGGCCTGATCATCTTTCTTCTTTGTTCCACCTGAATCAGGTAATTGCGGGGTTACTTTATCAAAACTGGAGCAGACCAAGTGTGGAGCAATGGTGCATAGTAACCAATCAACTTCTATCTTCAGCTTTTTCTGTTAAACAGCTTTGTTTTTTTCTGTTTTTAAAATGCAAAATTGAAGCTCAATGATTGTCATGTACAACTGCTCCAGATACTGGCTGCTCCAGTTTTGATAAATTCCCCTCCATATTGTTGCTGTTTTGTCCTAAAGCATTCTTGAGAGAGTGATGATGGAGTTGAGTTCGTCTGAAGTCTTCAGCTTCGTTTTACAGTCTGATTTCCTGATTGTTCTGCCCAAGGCTCCTCACAGGAGTCAAACTCAATCTACTGTATATCTAGGTGGATTTGTCATCTTTTTTCTCAGGCCTATGGGATCAAGATGTTTTCTCCTTTCCTGGAAGGCCCATTTTACCACAAGTGTTGGTGCTTCCTGGGCTGTTTAGCATAAAGCTCATTTGTTCAAGTTATAAGACTGCTTCTTGGTCGTCTCTTCGTAAGTTAGAAACCTAGAAGAATGACTGCAGAGAAAAAAAAGTCTCATATTTTTTTTTTTTTTTTTTTCCCCTGCCTTTTTTTTTTTTCTTACCTGATGAAAAATAAAAGGCATTTCCTGAATGGTCAACTGTTCGTTTTTGACTACAGAGAGGCATTGCCCATGGGAATATATTTTGCAGTGTCTTTACACACTATATTTGAAGAATTCCCATTTCAGTTCCCTTCATGGATGCCAATATTCCCTCCCGGTCTAAGACTTGGAGAACAGCCCTCATCCTTGGAACATTTCCAGAGGTAGTTATTGAAACAGGCTAGGCCTTGGTTTATTTCAAGTGTGATTGGTGCATGGTCAGACCAAGTTATGTTGTGGATGTAGGCTTTCGTGATCTTTGACAGAAGTCTGTCGGCAATGAAATCTATTCTGGAATATGATTTGTGAACATGTGAAAAGAATGTATAGTCCTTTTCCATTGTGTGTAAACATCTCCAGGTGTCACACATGTCTTCTGAAGAAAAAAATGAAGATAGACCTCTTCTGGAAATTATTCCTTTCTGGGAAGTGTCCATTGGTGCGTTGAAGTTGCCACAAAAGATGAGTTCCTTTCTGTATTTTTCGAGTTTTCTTGGTGATTTTTTTTTAATGAATTGATGAGGATTTTGAGACGGTGTCTTTAATTGCTGTGCTCTTTTTTTTTTTTTTTTTTTTTTTGCAGCTAGATGAGAAAATTTGAGGAAATTTGTGGTGGTTAAATTTTGGGTGCTTTGTCCAAAGCGAAATGGGACTCCTGGATGCAGATGGTGTCACATTCGTATTATAAGACATCCGTCCATAGAGCTCTAACTTTTTTCAAAGGACTATTTAGTCCTTTTACATTTAGTGAAAATAGTTTAGGACTCATTTTTAGGTCTGTGTACATTTGCTGAAGAGTGTAATTTGCCTTATATATAGATGAGTTTTAAAAGAGGTGCAATTTAGATTCTTGATGTAGTTATCATTTTCTTCCAGTAGGTGGAGGTGTTGGACCATATAACAACTATAAGGGTCATTGGAGGGAAAAAAAAATTTAATTTAATTTAGGCATGAAGGAATGGAAAAAAAAGAGTTGCAGGGCAACTCCAGTGTACATTGCACTTGTACTAATTTCCGGGTGTTAAAGGGAAAAACACGAGATAAACCAATTAACGGGATCCCTGAGCGTCAAAGTCCTTGGTTGAGTGATATGTTAGGAATTTTTGATTCCATAAAACTGCAGCATATCGTTTTGTAGAATGCATAGTATTATCTTGCAATGTAAAGAAGATTCATCTGTGGCTTATTCTTGTGATAATTTTCCAGGTGTGGATTTATCCGTAATGTTCTTTGTTTGGGAGAATGCCCCACGAGCGTAGGATTTTTAACTTTGCTCTAGATTATTAATTGCATATGAGGTACCTTTATGATCCATGAGTATTTTTGTGGGGAATCCCCATTTCTAGAGCATGCTATGGTTTCATAGGATCTTGGTAATTTGAGTTTAGGTTTTTGTGGGCCAAGGTCGTCACTTATGATAGATTGGAATACAAGATGATCGGGTAATGGGGTATGACGTGCAAATTGCATTAGTTGCCCTTTCACTTCATAAAAATTAATTTTGGCTATGACGTCTCTTGGTAATTTTTGTGGAATGAGACGGTTTAGGTAATCTGCTCGGTCAATTCCCAATTCTTGATGTGGGATCGATGGAATTGGCTTTATCATATCTTTAACCACTTGCTTACTGGGCACTTAAACCCCCCCCCCCCCCCCCCCCCTCTTGTCCAGACCAATTTTCAGCTTTCAGCGCTGATGCACTTTGAATGACAATTGCGCAGTCATGCTACACTGTACCCAAATTTTTATCATCCCCCCCCCCCCACAAATAGAGCTTTCTTTTGGTGGTATTTGATCACCTCTGCGGTTTTAATTTCTTGTTAAAAAACTTTTTAAAAGACCGAATTTTTAATTTTATATTTTTTGGGGGTTTTTTTGTTATAAAATTTTGCAAACAGGTAATTTTTCTCCTTCATTGATGTACCCTGATGAGGCGGCACTGATCGGTTACACTGATAGGCGGCACTGCTAGGTGGCACTGGTAGGGGGTACTGGTGGGCACTGATGAGGCATAATTGCCTCTTCCACTTCAGGACCGATGTCCCTTGCAGATAAGCCAGTGATCGGCTTTTCTTTCTCCTCACGCTGTCAGCAAGAGGAGAAAAAGACGATTACCGAGCTTTTGTTTACATCATGTGATCAGCTGTCATTGGCTGACAGCTGATCACACGTGGTAAGGGGCCGGGACCGGCCCCTTACCCAGATCTGTGATTACCTGAGTCTCAGTGACTCGGTGATCACAGCGCACGCCCTGCAGGGGGCGCGTGCACAGGGGAGGCCGTCATATGACGGCCTCCCGGAAATTCAGGTCCACGCTGTGGCCGTCATTCGGCTATAGCGCGGACGGCGAGCGTTCAATAAAGCGTTTCAATGCAGGCGGTTTAACGTTTTTTGGATACACCTCTGAACGGCACATTATTGCGTCTGGCGCGATCCTCTAAATCCACCATTTTCATTCTGAGTTGTTTAACCTCATCTTCCAACTCAAAGTAAGAATCAACCATTTAATTGTGAGCAGATGTAAATTCACACATTTTTAGTCTCTATATAGTCCACTCTTCCCCTATTTCATCAATTTCCATTTTAGATTTTTGCATGAACATGTCATGTTGTAATCCACCTCTTAGGGAAATTATATCTTTTATTGTGGATTCCAGAATGGGCTGCCCTGCTTTGGGGATTGCATTCAGCTTCACATCATATGGGTTGCTGTCTGATATACAGTTAATATCTTGTTCATTACCTTCAGCAGAAGAAATCCTTTTTTTTTTTTTTTTTCCAGAACTCATCTATGTGGTCTTTTATTAGCCCTCATGCACACAGGCTGTTAAAATAACGTTATGAAAACGCCAGTATCTTTGCAGTGATTTTTTTTAAACTTTTTTCAGCGTTTTTGCAATAGCGTTGTTGAGCGTTTTTCCGCGTTAGCGGTTTTTAGCATTTTTTTTTTTTTCAATGGATCAAAAACGTTAAACGTTGGTGAATGACGTTTTTCAGCGTTAGAGCGTTTTTACAGCTGAAAAACGTCTCTCAAAACCCACTGGTCCTGGGTTTTTTTTACAGCTTAAAAACGCCTATGCCACTTGCAGCTCAAAAACGCCTAGGTGGGCATGAAGCCATAGACTAACATAGACAGGCCTTTTTAAGCTGCAAAAAAAGCTCAAAAAAGCAGCTGTAAAAACGTCCGTGTGCATGAGGACTTAAACTCTCCATCCAGTATCTTTCCAACTATAGAAGTTAAACTAATAGGTCTATGGTTACTTTGTAAAGACTTTGATCCCTTTTTAAATATAGATACCACATTGTCCTTACGCCAATCCAGTGGTACTATTCCAGTCATTAACCATGTCAATATTGGGCACTTTCATGAATGAAAGACAATCCGCAACTCCATACATGCTCTTAAATCAGTCCAGATTTATTGTATTTCCATAAAAGATGTGTGTGATGTTTTGGCCATAATAGCCTAACTCACAACATTAATGTACAAAAACAAAGCAAAATATTTACTAGTAAGAAACACTCCCCACCCCCGCCCCCCTTTCATTGGTCACAAAGACGTCCAATTAGCCTCTTAATTCTCAAATTGATGCAATGGGGCCAGAAGTAAAAAAAATAAAGTTAAAACGACCCAAAAAGCACCGCTGCAGCTGCGCTTTGGCAGCGGTGCCCATTCAGTTCAATGGGCAGGAGCGGTGTATACACAACGCACCTTCACTGCTCCAAAGATGCTACTTGCAGGACTTTTTTTACCGTCCTGCAAGCGCACCGCGATAGTGTGAAATTTTATATACGGTTAGATTTCAAAGCTTTCCCCTGAGTTAAATGACTTGATGGGGGCATTCAGATGACAGTATCTGCATGTTTTTGAATTGCATGGGAAACTACCAGGGTAGGACAACCAAGTGGGTTGGCGTTTCTGCGATGTAGAGAGACTAGGAGATGGAAGGGAACCCTATGTGAGGGCCCTGCGACTGGAGAAACTGCAACATGTCCCCAGTACTATTATAAAGACCTGTATCTGAGTAGAGAATGGGCAAATTCATTTTAGCTATATCCACCACCTGCTAGTACTACTTAGAAAAAGTAGTAACAAATGTGGCTGGACCATTATTATCAGTTCTCCCTTCTATGCTTTTTTTTCTCTCATACGTCCTATTACTACCTGGTGTCCCTTAAAGAATAAGTCTGCTTCACTCCCACATGATCTAATCCTTTTCCTAATCACTGTACTTGAATGCCCTCTCTGGATCAGCCTGGCAGTGATATTATTTCTGGTATAAAATTTTGTAAATAAGTAATTTTTCTTCATAAATTTTGACATATTTTTACTGCTACATTTCTTTGGTAAAAAAAACCCAAATCAGTGTATATTATTTGGTCTGTGTGAAAGTTATAAGGTCTACAAGCTATTTTACCAATCATTGAAAATTGATCACACCTGATGTACTGATGGCCTATCATTTCTTGAGGTCCTAACATGTCAAGACCGTACAAATACCCCACTTTCCTTTTTGGAAAGTAGACCAAGGTATTTAAAAGAGGCATGACAAGTTTTTTGAAGTTTGTAATCGTTTCCCACAATTCTTTGGAAAGTGAAAAAAATATTTTCTTTTCACAAAATAGTCATATTTCGCACACACGGCATAGGCATACTTGCAATTACACACCAAAACACATTCTGCTACTCGTCCTGAGTATAGCGATACCATATATGTGAGATTTTTTGTACAGCCTGGCCACATAGAGAAGCGCAACATCAAAGGAGTACTTCAGCCATTATCTACTTTAAGACCAGACCTTATTCCGACACTTTGTTTACGAGTAAAAATCTGTCTTTTTGCTAGAAAATTACTTGGAACCCCCAGACGTTATATATATTTGTAGCAGAGGCCCTATATAATATGGTGGGTTTTACAAATTTTTATGTCACATTTGCGCAGCAGTTTTTGAAATGCAAATTTACACACTAATGCATAAATACAGTTTAATTTCATTGCACACAGACAATAGAATACCCACATTTTTGGTAAAATATGGTAGTGCATCGGGTAAGTGGATACCAAACCTATCACGCTTTAAAATTTCGCAGGCTTGTGAAATGGCACCAAACTTTAGTATTTAGAAATGTCCATAAGCCTTTATTGGTTACCAGTTTAGAGTTACACAGGAGGTCTGATGCTAGAATTATTGCTCTCACTCTGACGTTCGCAGCGATACCTCACGTGTGGTGCGATTGCTGTTTACGTATGCGTACAGGGTCATCGTGTGCGTTCGCTCTTTGGACAGGTGCGCTTTAAATGTTTTATGCATTGGTGGGACACCAGAACGCTAACAGATGTTTTTGTGCACTTGTACACTGACAGATGTTGATCGTCCACTGGCGGACACTGACAGATCAGGAACACCAAATCAAGGTAATTATTGCTCCAGGTGGTATCGCTTGTGTTCACACCATCCTAGTAGTAGGAGATGAAGGGTGCCGGCTCAGCAAAGTCAAATAGCAGATGGGGCAGTAAGGGTCCTACTGAACCCGGTGTCTGAGATGATGGATCCCGATGTAGGAATATCCATGATAGATGTCTCCATGTAGGAAATGTAACAGCAAAAATGATTGCATAAGCAGTGAGGTAAAGGAATACACACCGAGCAGGTAAAAATAGCTATGATTAAGCGCCTTTAATGGTGCGAAACGCATCATCTATCATCTGGACCTGTGTTTCTATTGTATGGATTAAGCTTTATTCAATAAAGGCATTATTTTGGAATGCGGCCGTCCTTTTTCCATTTTCTGCCAGGACACTGACAGATGTTGATGTCACAATGGAACACTATTGCACTGGTACAGATATTCATGGGGGCACTGACAGTTGTGTGCACTGGTTCGGATGTCAATGGGAACATTGACAGATGTTTCCCCTTGTACAGATGTGATGGGGCACGGAGACAGATGTATACTGGTACAATAATAAGAGACATCAAACGTTCTATAGATGTTGTAGTATCGCCCAAAAATACCAAAGCGTCATATGCATATAGAGCCAATTTGTTCTCCATCTCATGGATTTTTCGGGAATCCCACTATCTGATCATCCCCCCGTACAGCTGCCGCCAAAGGCTCTAATGCCAAATCAAATAAGAGGAGAAAGTTTTCCTGGTACCTCTACGCAACATAAATGGTGCATATAAAGTATTATTTCTAAGACGGGCTATTAGAGCGTGATCCAACAGCTTAACCCATGTAATAAATTCTTGCCCTAATTTAAACTTCTCCAGAATGCACCAAAGGTAATTCCATTCCATACTACTGAATGCCATAGTGGCATCTAAGGACAGAATAGCTCTATAACCAACGTTACCTGGTTGGATCTGGAAATTCAGATATCTATGGATGTTAATGGCAGTGGACCTATCGGGAATAAATCCGGATTGGTCTGAATGCTCAAGTTTTACTATAACTTTTAGATAGTCTGGTTGCCAACATCTTAGCCAATATTTTAAGATCCGTCATTAACAGGGGTATTTGTCTATCAGAATCTGCTGCCATCAGATCCTTCCCTGCTTTTGATAACCACTCAATAATTGCTTCATACATAGACTGAGGGAGTTGCCCCAGTCTATTACCATATATTGTGGTAAGCAGCTCCGGTAGTTTTATATATCTTGATGGGCAGTCCATCACTCCCCAGAGCCTTTGCATTAGGGAAGGTTGCGACTGCTGCCTGTAATTCTAAAGTAATGAGTGCACTCAAAACCTTCATATCTGCTTCCCCCAGTTCAGGCAAGGTAACATCGTTCAGAAAATTATGAAGATCCTGTTCACTATATAAAGATCTTCATAAAACAGTCTAAATCCCTGTATAGGAGTATCCTTAACTATGTCATCTGTGGATAACTGCAAAGCAGGTATGTGGGCAGACTGTGTCTGTGATCTAGCCACCATTGCTAACAGATGTCCAGTTTTTCACAAAAATTTGGGAGACAAAAAACTTTTTTTTTTTTCCCCTCAATGTATAGCTTCTGAGTGATAAAATTCCTGAGCATCAAGCCATTCCCTTTTGGGATTAGCTAGCTATGCCTGTTCAGTCTCGTCAACTTGCTGCCTAGCACTAGTTTCCCATTTCCTAGTATTAGTTTTAATGGCTGATACTTTTTTTTTTAAACATAAACCCCTTAGATAAGCCTTTAATGTGTCCCACACTATTAAAGAGAGGGCTGAATGCCCGTTATCAATTAAAAAGCCATTGTTGTAATATTTGATCTGTATGATCAAAAAGAGTAATCCAGAAAAGATTTAAGTTCCCGAGGTCTTGACTGCCCAAGTTTAACCACTTCAGCCCCGGAAGAATTCACCCCCTTCCTGACCAGAGCACTATTTGTGATATGGCGCTGCGTCACTTTAACTGACAATTGCGCGGTCGTGTGACGTTGCACCCAAACAAAATTGACGGTGCCCCCCCCAAATAGTTTTCTTATGATGTTATTTGATCACCTCTGCTGTTTTTATTTTTTGCTCTATAAACAAAAAAAGAGCGACAATTTTGGGGGAAAAAAAGCTTTTTTTTTTTTTTTTTTTGCTATAATATATTCCCAAAAAATATATAAAACAAATTTTTTCCTCAGTTTAGGCCGATATGTATTCTACATATTTTTGGTAAAAAAAATCGGAATAAGCGTATAATGGTTTGTGCAAAAGTTATAGTGTCTACAAAATAGGGGATAGATTTATGGCAATTTTATAAATTTTTTTTTTTTTTAATTAGTAATGGCGGCGATCTGCGATTTTAATCGTGACTGGGACATTATGGTGGACACTTTTGACACTATTTCGGGACCATTGTCATTTATACAGCGATCAGTGCTATAAAAATGCACTGATTACTGTATAGCTGACACTTGGGCTACCTAGGACATGACAGCGATTACTGCTCCTGATGACAGGGAGCAGTAGGTCTGTCATGTTACTAGGCAGAACAGGGAAATGCCTTGTTTACATAGGCATCTCCGCGTTCTGCTGCTCTGACACGATCGCGGGACATCAGGTCCCATGGTCACGGAGCCGCGTTTTAAAGGGGATGTACCTGTACGCCCATTTGCGCAGCTGTGCCATTGTGCCGACCTATATCATTGCGCACTTGTCGGCAAGCGGTTATTGGTCAGAGAGACTGGTCTGACAATCCCCTAGCAAGGTAGTTATCCTGGGGTGACAATGAATAAGCTAATTTCCGAAAAACGAAATCAATATGTGACAAAGACAAATGTGTACGTGCGAAGCAAAAGTACAGAGGCTCTAGAAATCTATAAGCCCTGCTTCTGAGATGTAGTGGGCAACTGGCGTACATTCCCTAGGGCTAAGAGGTTGGAAACTTTAAAATATATCTAGAGTTGGATCCAGTGTTTTTATTAAAATCTCCAGCTACAATGAGCGGAACCAACGGATTACTTATGACAAATTGGAGCAAATGCTTCAATACCTCCCATATGGTATGTAAACATTTGCCAAAATACACATGCCAATCCCAACTACACAATAAAAAAAAAATATTGCCCTATTTTATCAATCAGTGATTGCAATATCGTAATTTGGGTTCCATTTGCAACTAATATACTCACGCCCCTAGAATAGTTTGTATACACTAAATGATATTTGCGTGGAGTACATTTAAAAAACTGTAAAGAACCCTTTTGTCAGATGGGTTTCTTGTAAACCGACAATAGTAGGATTGTAATGCTTTAAAGTTGTAAGCTTAGAAGTACGTTTGCTAGCATTATGGAGCCCTCTAACATTCCAGGATAATGCTGTGCTCTTAAAAAAAAAAAAAAAAAAAAAAAAATCTCATAATACACTCTCAAAATCATATTTATTAGAGCGGAGGATGTCAGTGATAACGTGTCCGCTCACACCCGCTGCTGTCTGATCCTGTCCTTTAAGTCCAGACGGATGGAGTCGAAAGAAAACTGACAGGCAGTCCATTTTCATCCGATTTCCCAATAGAGGAGAGCGGGACTCTTGACAGGTCCGTCTGCACAGAGAGACGGACCTATCATCCACCTGCTCAGCAGGGATCAAACTAATTTTTCATTTTCGGTCTTCAACCAGGTGCATCCTGCATTTTTGGTTTCGGCACCAAAATTCTGTTTGGTGCACTTCTAGTCTTTACTGACTAATGCCACAAAAAAAGCTTGGTTACAATATGCTGGACAACACCTTGACACACCTCACCTGTACCAGGGCGGCCAGCGAGTTGCGTCTCATGGGGACACACTGGGCGAGAAGTAATGTCATGGAAGCACCTAGACTTTCTATTGGCGATTCTGAAGTTATTCATCTCCCAGGTGGAGGCAGTGTCCGAGTGGAGTGCAAGAAGTAACCCTCCCCTGTCACCTGTGCCTTTCGACATTTTGGAGTTGGGCTTGCCCGCCGCAGGCTCTGGCTATTCTGGTTCTGACGATGCCTCAGATTCCTCGGACAGCAGAGTCGAGTCCTCTGCCTCTGTAATTGCACAGGAGAAATCGCTGGTGACCAGACTGAATACTGTGCGAGAGACGCTTAAAATTGAGGACCGCCAACGATGTGCTTGTCCCCTTTGGTATGCACAAGCTGGCTAGGCCGTTACGGTTTTTCCTTACCCTGCATACTTTGGTTTGTTTATTTACAAAGATCGGAAATGTCTGAAGCGTCCTTTTGTGGTTCAGTAGTGCTTTGTGGTATGTTACACTTTTTCAAAAGGGCCTCTTTAAAAGGGGTATCTCGCCTCCTGTAGTGGATCCCCCTATTTTGAGGTTGACTAAAGCAGCTGGGATACCAGTGGAGGAGTCTCCCCTTTTTTTTTTTTTTTGGATCCTGTGGACCACTGGGCAGAATTGGTCACCCCCTCTAGCTTTAGTATTGCGGGGCTGGTGTTGGCCACTTCCCTGATATTTCATTCGCTTACTGAATGGGCCAAGGTTCTGCGACAAAGTTTGTCCACTGGACAAGTGGATCTGGGTATAAGTGGTTCTGGTCTAGGCCCTGAAGGCCCTGGTGTAGGCTCCTTTTCAAGCTCTACGTCTCAGTGGTGGTGCTTCAGTAAGTGCTTTGGCTCAAAAGCTGGTCTTTGGCCAGACTTCTAAAAAGGTCTTAGCAGATCTGTCTTTTACAGGAAGAACATCTCTTGGATGACTTTAAGGGCCTTACCTGGAGCAAGAGTACCTTCCTCCTGCAGGCCAAGAAGGGGATTGAACCATGTTGAAAGTCTGGGTTTTCCTTCATTGCCCACAAGAGGCTTTTTTGTTCCCCTGGCTCCTTTGACAAGGGCTTCAACCTCTTCAAGGCCCCCACAGATGGTGCCAGACGCTTCTGTCCGCACAAGCCTACGGACAAATCCTCTTCAGTATGAAGATTTACCCCCACCCATTTCCAGGGTGGGGGTTGTCTTGGCTGGTCCTCTGCCTGTGGACCTCTCTCCTTCCAGGCAAGTGAGTTTGCAAACTGCTCAGTGACAGGATAGAATTTCTTTCTTATCAGAGAAACTCTTTTCACTCCAATCTTTGCCTTCTGCCATTGTGCCCTGTGTAGGGCGGTGCAGGATCAGTCCTGACATTTTGAGTAAACTAGGGGTTTCCCGTAAAGAGTTATCTGGACAAGCTGCTCCTGCAGGCATACTCCCAGGCTTCCCTGACGGACAATGTAGAGATCACGATGCACCCCCTGCAGGATTTTTAATGGTTCCAGAACCTCAAGAACTCTGCTCTGACCCCGACCAGGAGGCTGGGCTTGTCTGGACCGGAGTCTTGGCCACAGGGTTTTCCCTGATGGATGAGCTCCGAAAACACTGAACTGCGGTTCAATTACTCTTGTTCCGCAAGCTGTCCTCCCTGCAGTCTTACAGGGAGGCTCAGGGTCTTATGGTGTCTCCCTCCTTGCGGTCCCATATGCGAAATTCTGTACCAGAGTTCTGCAGAGGGAAATCCTGTTGACATCGGATAAGTCTCCTGCTTCCCTGGACAACCAGATTTGAATCTGTTAGTCGATGAGGGATTTCCTCCGCTGGTGGCTCCGGTTTCCTCCCCTGCAGACAGGGAAAGTCCTTTCCCCCCCTTTCACTGTATGGTAGTTACGATGGATGCCAGCCTGTCTGGCTGGGGAGGTGTCCTAGGTTCGACATCGGCACTAGATCGTTGCACTCCGAAGGAGGCTTGGCTACCCATCAATGTCCTGGTACTGGGAGCAATTGGGCTGTCTGTGGAACATTTGTCAGATATTCTCCGGGGGCTACCAGTCAGGCGTCAATTGGACAACATTACTGCAGTGGCCTATGTCAACCACCAAGGCGAAACGAGCATTGCGACAGCGGCACTGGAGGCATCTCGCATTTTGAGGTAGATGGAACAGCCTTTTCTGGCGCTCTCTGCCATGCATGTCCCAGTGGATCAGGGGAAGTGGACCCTACACCCAGAAGTGTTCCAATCAATTCTGCCTACCCTGGGGAACCCTAGACATGGATCTTCTGGCATACCGCCTCAACAGGAAGGTACCGAGGTTTGTAGCAAGAGTGTGGAACCCACTGGTGGTTGCACTGATGGCACCGTGGGACCAGTATTGTCTAATTTATGCCTCTTTTTTCCCTCAAGCTACCCCCTTGCTTTCTGTGCAGAGAGAGGCTGAATGGATTCCGGACTTTCTGGTAGCTCCAAACTGGCCTCGTCCCATGGTATGCCGGAGTGGTGTGGCTGGCCACAGATTTTCCCTGGCAACTTCCTTTTTGGGAGCGTCTCCTGTCCCAGGGTCTAGTCTACCACCCTGTTTTACTGTCTGGTTGGACAGCATGGCCATTGGAGCCAGGTTTTCAGGAACTGGTTATCTGGTTTGGTGTTCCCTACAATGTCCAAGGCACACAAGTCTATATTGCGGAAGATATATCGTCACACCTGGAAGCTTCAATTGCCTGGTGCGAGGCTCTGGGTGTCCGTCCATGTTCCTTTATGGTGTCTCAGGTTTTGGCTTTTCTCCAACAGGGCATTGCACGACAGCTTGCCTTGCGTACCAATAAAGGCAGTTTCTGCCTATGCAGTCCTTTTTTGACATCCCTTGGCCATGTATTCCTTCATCCAAGGGGTTCATCATATGGCATCTCCTGTGTGTTGCTCCCCGTTGCTGCTGTGGGACCTGAACTTGACTCTCTTCTTCCAGAACCCCCCCTTCTGGCGTATTTGGTGTTTTCCCCTTCTTACTTTTTCTTAAAGGTTGCCTCCTTGGTCGCCATCACTTCTGTGCCTTATTCTGTGAGTCTCCCTCTGTTCTTGCACAAGGATAAGGTGGTTCTCCGTCCGTGCCCTTCCTTTTCTCTGAAGGTGTCTGATTTTCACCTGAATGCATGAGGTCATCATAAATGACAAAGGCCTAAACTCCCGTAAAAACAGAAGGGCACTTCTCACTGATCCTAATACTTAAAAGCACATTCAAAAAATGCATCTAAAAAGAACAAGGTCCTATTACTGTAATTTTCCCACATCCAACCGCTGTTGTAACAGTGCATACAAGTCTAAAGGGATTTCTATTTTCATCTCTAACTTGGACCTTTTCAGAGTCTCGTACTGGGAATGACGGAAGATATATTCCTTGAAGGGAGTTATTGGTGACATCAAGGTCACTATTGCAACCATTTACGATGCCAGGTCCTTCTAGGATTGTTTTGTAAAAATTATATAAAAAAAACAAAAACAAAAAAAAAAACACCTGAGCCCTCACTTTTCCAAAAAGGATCCTCATTTTGGGTGGGTGGGTGGGGGGGGTGACATGAACTTTCGTTTGTGCCACATTTTGACACTGACTGGCACCTCCCTCTCCTCTTGACATATGGAGGTTACAACACACTGATACGAGGGATTATACATTCTACTCCTCCCCGCACAAACTATACTTGTGTATCGATTTTCTTTCTAATGCCACACATGCACATCCTTCTCGTCCTATAGACATCGGTAACATAGGTTGAAAAAAGACACAAGTCCATCCAGTTCAACCATAAAAATAAATATCGTACAATCAAATATACCCAATTCTATACCCACAGTTGATCCAGAAAACCCCAGCAGAGCATGCTGCAATTTGCTACAGCAGGGGAAAAAAATTCCTTCCTGATCCCCCCCGAAAGGCGTTTGGATTTTCCCTGGATCAACTTTACCTATAAATGTTAGTACCCAGTTATATTATGTACATTTAGGAAAGTATCCAGGCCTTTCTTAAAGCAATCTACTGAGCTGGCCAGAGCCACCTCAGTCGGGAGTCTATTACACATTTTCACAGCTCTTACTGTGATGAAACCTTTCCGTATTTAGAGATTAAATCTCTCTTCCTCTAGACGTAAAGAGTGCCCCGTGTCCTCTGTGTTGACCGTAAAGAGAATAACTCAACACCAAGTTCACTATATAGACCCCTTATATATTTGAACATGTTGATCATATCCCCCTTATTCTCTTCTCAAGAGTGTAGAAATTCAGTTCCTCTAATCTTTCCTCGTAGCTGAGCTCCTCCATGCCTCTTATCAGTTTGGTTGCCCTTCTCTGCTCTTTCTCCAGTTTCCCGATATCCTTTTTGAGAACTGGTGCCCAAAACTGAACTGCATATTCCAGATGAGGTCTTACTAATGATTTGAACAGGGGCAAAATGATATCTCTCTGGAGTCCATAATTCTCTTAATACAAGAAAGGACTTTGCTCGCAACCACAGCTTGGCATTGCATGCTATTATTGAGCTTATGATCTACCAAAACCCCCACATTCTTCTCCATTATGGATTTCCCCAGTTGTACTCCCCCTAGCATGTATGATGCATGCATATTCTTAGCCCCCAAGTGCATAACTTTACATTTCTCAACATTAAACCTCATCTGCCACATAGTCGCCCAATTAGACAGTGCATTGAGGTCGGCTTGTAAATTGGAGACATCCTGTAAGGACATCATTCCACTGCATAGCTTGGTGTGCAAAGACAGAAATGTTACTTTTGATACCAGACCCAATGTCATTTGTAAAGTTACTAAAAAGTAAAGGTCCCAGCACTGAACCTTGGGGTACACCACTGATTAACCTTAGACCATTCAGAGTAAGAATCATTAACCACTACTCCTCTGAATTCTGTCTTTTAGCCAGTTTTCTATCCATTTACAAACTGATATTTCCAAGCCTGTAGACTTTATCTTACACATGAGCCGTGTGTGCGGAACTGTATCGAATGCTTTTGCAAAATTCAAGTATACCACGTCCACATCTACCCCTCTGTCCAAGGTTTTACTTACCTCTTCATAAAAAGAAATCAGGTTTGTCTGACAACTTCTGTCTTTCATGAATCCATGCTGTCTGTTGCTTAAAATGTTTGTTTTTTTTCCAGCAAGAACTCGTCTTTGTGGTCTTTTATTAAATGCTCCAGTATCTTCCTGACTATAGAAGTTAACCCCTTCCCGCCGACCGTAAGCAGATGTGCGTACTCGGCTTTCCGGGGTTATACCGGGATGATGCCTGCAGCTGTTTAGAGCCGGCGATCTGCTATCCGTGTATAACAACCGATGCGGCTAAAAGCCGCTCGGCTGTTATACCGGAGGAGCGGGAGGGGACACCGCCGCCTCTCGTGCGATCGGGATGCCCAGTGTCCAATCAGCTGCTGCTGGGGGCGGGCTGGAACGAAGCCATGAATGGCTTCGTTCCAGCCTTCTAATTGTAAACGCGGAAGCGACGTCATGACGTTACTTCCCGTTTACTCGGCTGCCAATGGTGCCGGTTTTAAAAAAAACACTCAGTATTCAGAATCGCCGTTTTCGGCGATCTGAATACTTTGAAGTGTAATGGGGGGATCAGGGGTCTTTTAGACCCCCGATCCCTCTATAAAGAGTACCTGTCACCACCTATTACTGTCACAAGGGATGTTTACATTCCTTGTGACAGCAATAAAAGTAAAAAAAAAAAAAAAAAAAAAATTTTTTTTAAACACAATTCATAAGTATAAAAATAAATAAAATAAATTAAAAAAAAAATAAAAATTTTAAAGCGCCCCCTGTCCCCGCAAGCTCGCGCAGTGAAGAAAACGCATACAGAAGTTGCGCCCGCATATGTAAACGGTGTTCAAATCACACATGTGAGGTATCGCCGCGATCGTCAGAGCGAGAGCAATAATTCTAGCACTAGACCTCCTCTGTACCTCTAACCTGGTAACCGTAAAAAAAATTTAAAGCGTCCCCTATGGAAATTCATAGATACCGTAGTTTGTCGCCATTTCACGAGTGCGTGCAATTAGAAAGCGTGACATGTTTGTTATCTATTTACTCAGCGTAACATCATCTTTCACATTATACAAAAAAATTGGGGTAACTTTACCGTTTGGATTTTTTAAAATTCATGAAAGTGTACCTTTTCCAAAAATTTGCGTTTAAAACACCGCTGCACAAATAACCGTGTGATATAAAATATTGCAACAATCTCCATTTTATTCTCTAGATTCTCTGCTAAAAAAATATATATGTTTGGGGGTTCTATGTAATTTTCTAGCAAAAAATACGGATTTTAACTTGTAAACACCAAATTTCAAAAATAGGCTTAGTCATGAAAGGGTTAAACTAACAGGTCTATAGTTACTTGGTAAAGACTTTGATCCCTTTGTAAATATAGGCACCACATTTGCCCTGCGCCAATCCAGTAGTACTATTCCCATCATTGAGTCCCTAAAAATTAGATACAATGGCTTTGAAATTACAGAGCTCAATTCTTTTAGGATCCGTGGGTGGATGCCATCAGCTCCAGGTGCTTTATCCACCTTTATTCTGTCTAAATATTTCTGGACCATATCACTTTTGAGCCATTGTTTATTGCATCCTTGATTTCCTTTTTACATATTCTGTTAAATTCTTTGTAACATTTAAACGACACTGGTATTCCTTCATTTTTATATTTTTTAAAAGCTGTTTTCTTATTGTTTATAGCTTTTTTAACTTTGACCGAGAGCCACATAGGTTTTATTTTTAGCCTTTTAAACTTATTGCCCATGGGAATATACTTTGTAGTGAGGTCCCAAACAGTCTTTTGAAGAATTCCCATTTCTGTTCTGTGTTTATCAATGCCTATATTCCCTCCCAGTCTAAATCCTGGAGAGCAGCCCTCATCCTTGGAAAATTTGCTCTCTTGAAGTTAAGTGTTTTTATCTTTCCCGTATGTATTTCTTGTTTACAGCTAACATCAAATGAAATCATGTTATGATCGCTGCTACCCAGGTGTTCCTTTATCTGAACATTAGTAATAAGCTCTGGATGGTTTGAGATTACCAGGTCCAACAGAGCTTCATTCCTAGTTGGGGCCTTAATAAACCAGACTATAAAATTGTCCTGTAATAGGTTTATAAATTTTTGCCCTTTAACTGTCCCAGCAGTGCCATTACTCCAGTCAATTTCTGGGTAGTTAAAATCCCCCATTATTATCACCGTCCCAGCCCTTGCAGCCCTTTCCATCTGTGTAAGGAGCTGAGTCTTCACCTCCTCGTTAACATTGGGTGGTCTATAACAAACTCCAATAATTAACTTTGAACTACGCACATCTATATGCAGTTCCACCCATAATGCTTCAGACTCATCACAGTCTCCATCAACCAGGTCCTCTTATACACTTGCTTTGAGATCACTTCTCACATAGAGACAGACCCCGCCACCTTTCCTTTTTACCCTGTCTCTCCGAAAGAGTGCATAGCCAGGAATATTAATAGCCCAGTCATGTGAGGATTGAAGCCAAGTTTCAGCAATACCGATTACATCATAGCTCTCCTCATGCACCAGAGCTTCCAACTCACCTATTTTGCTTGGCAGACTTCTGGCATTGGTGAGCAAACACTTTAATGCATTATTACATTTTGCTCTGGTGTTTTTCATATAATTTTTAGTAGTACAAATGGCACTATAGTTTCCAATGGCTGTTTGCAACATGGGAACTTTCTTGTCACCTGCCATAACCCTCCCCCCATCTATCCCCATTCCACCCTCCATTAATGTCTGACCCCTAACTGACCTGTCTGCCCGATGTAATTCTAGTTCACCCTCCCTCCCTCAATCCCAGTTTAAATACTCCTCCAGCCTTCCCATAAACCTCTCTCCCAGCACAGCAGACCCCCTTCCATTCAAGTGCAAACTGTCTTTAGCATATAGGTTGCACCCCAATTAAGTGTGAGCCCAGTACTCTAGAAACCCAAATCCCTCCTCCCTACACAAGGTCTTTAGCCATGCATTCAGCTCTCTAATCACCCCCTGCCTTTCCTGTGTTGCGCATGGCACGGGCAATATTTCAGAGAATACCACCTTGGAGGTCCTTCCCTTCAACTTACAGCCTAGTTCTCAAATTGATTCTTAAGGAGCCTCCACTTTCCATGTATACTGTCATTGGTTCCAAGTTGCACCAAGACAGCTGGGTCATGCCCAGCCCCTCCCAGTAATTTATCTACCCGGTCCACCACATGCTGAACCCTAGCACCAGGGAGACAGCAAACCATTCGGTTGAGGCGATCCTGGAGACAAATTCTATCAGTCCTGATTATAGAATCCCCTATTGCCACCAACTGTCTAGGCCTACCTGCACTCCCCTCACCACCTCTACTAGATGGGCTGCTCTCCCGGCTGTTAGGGGTAGCAGTGACATCCAGGGCTGCCACCTCTGTGTTTGCCACCTCCACATCTTCACCCAACTTGACAAATTTGTTTTGATGCACAAATACAAGACTGGCCTTCCTTTTCTAGGAGCCCCCTCCACTCCCTTTAACTACATTAACCCATCTCCCTCTCTGATAATCCTGACTTGCCCCTCCACATCAACCCTACTGGCCACCTGCTCAGCGAGCAGAGGACCCCTTTCAAGGTTGTCCTTTATGCCCAGTTTTGCAACTTGCTCCTCCAGATCTCTAATGTGAGCTTCCAGAAGGGCAACCTGCTCACATCTGTCACAGCGGTATCCATCCTGGAGCTGTTGCACCAATTTTGCATACATGCGGCACACTGTGCACTGAGCAAAACCTTCAACCCTGCTAGTACTCATTTCCCAGTTACAATACAATTACTTAGGAAGTTTAAGATGTTACTTACAGGTTAGAAGACTCCTGTCTTAGCTCCTGTTTTCAAGTCCTGGTTATTAACTCTCCACTTTAGTTTAAAATTCCACTTATGTTCACAAAATCCACATGCAAGCCACCATCAGCAGGGAGCAAGCTGACATAACATGGTCAGCTCTCAGTCTCTCCTACACCAGGAATATTCAATTAGTGGACCTCCAGCTGTTGCAAAACTACAAGTCCCATCATGCCTCTTGGTGTTATGCTTTGGCTGTCAGTCTTGCTATGCCTCATGGGACTTGTAGTTCTGCAATAGCTGGAGGTCCCCACATTGGCGCACACGGCCAATGTGGAGCCTATATTTAAAACGGAATCAACCCTTAACAAGACCTGTTGAACATCTGTAGTTGGAAAGCTACCAGGGAGTTAAATAAAAGATCACATAGATCAGTTTTTGCACACGGCCAATGTGGGGACCTCCAATTGCACCCCAATTAAGTGCAAGACACAATATTCTAAGCAATAGCTTGGTTTATGAAAGACTAATACCGAAAATGAAAAATACACTAGGCCTAAAACCGAAACTTATACTGAAAATGAGTTTTTGAAAAAAAATATTTTTATATAGAATTGTATTATAGTATACAACATTTTAATTAATATCACCAATTTAAATTAATATGAATTTGTTGACCATTATTGGCACCTTTAAGAAAGTTCAAGAAAAATGCAGTCTCTGACCATCTCTTGTATCATGTCTGCAATCTCTTAAACTTGCTAAATAGTATTAGCAAAATTTCCATTTGATGCATCTCTAGCAGACATGATAATGGAGAGATGGTCAGAGACTGCAGACATGATACTGGAGAGATGGTCAGAGACTGCAGACATGATACTGGAGAGATGGTCAGAGACTGCAGACATGATACTGGAGAGATGGTCAGAGACTGCAGACATGATACTGGAGAGATGGTCAGAGACTGCGGACATGATACTGGAGAGATGGTCGGAGACTGCGGACATGATACTGGAGAGATGGTCGGAGACTGCGGACATGATACCGGAGATGGTCAGAGACTGCGGACATGATACCGGAGATTTTTTGACTGATCATTTTCGGCGGCCGAAATTTCAGTGCACCACTAGTCCTAAGGTTATTAGTGGTATACACCAAGGTTTAATTTTGAGGCCCTTTTCCCTATTTACAAATGATATCGTTTTGGGGATTTACAATACCAACTCTGTGTTTTGCAGGTAACTCCAAGCTAAGTAGTTTAATAACATCTTTATTGGATGTCTCCGACTTGCAGACAGACCTGAATGCATGGTTTGATTGGGCAATTATGTGGTAAATGAGGTTTAATGTTGATGATTGTAAATGTATGCACTTAGAGACTAGAACATGCATGCATCATATATTTTAAGAGGAGTAAACCTGGGGGTGTCAGCGATTAAGGATCTGGGTCTCCTGGTAGATCATAGACTTAATAACCTCATGCAGTGCCAAGCTGCTGGTTTTTTTTTTGTTTTACAAGTAAAATCCAAGTTACACTAACTGGTGACATCTCTCCGAAAGTCTTTCAGGACAACACCTTGAGAGAAACTTCTCACCTTATTCCCAGTAAACACTGCACCTTAGATTATTAAACAGCTTGCCTCCAGCCAGCCCTTCAGTATGTTTAGAGCACCTCCAGCACGCTAAGAAAGACAACACACCAGGGAAACTTCAAATCCTGACACAATTTAATATGGTTCAATAGGCAGAAGGTTTATTTTTTTAACCTTCATGCATTCATATTGCTGCACCATACACTGAACAGCCTCCAAATTTGTATGTACATAGATGTGCTCACCACCTTCCTCCTCGCCGAAATAATAGCTTCCAGGAGATCTGAAAAAACATTTTTTTCAATAACTGTTCCTCAGAAACCAACCACCATGTTTGATCCACCTGATGTAGAACCAGTCCCTGAGCTAACAGATCTTACCTGAGAGGCAGTCCCAGGACTGAAAACCAATCTCTCCTGGACCAATAGGAGGCAATCGAAATTAGAGTTTAATTTCCTCTGAAATTAAAGCGCGACTAGAGAGGCATAACATAGGCAGAACTGCCAGGCCTGAACCAGAGTATCCATTCTCAGTGCTCTATCCTGCCTTCCCAGGAAAGTAAAAAATACTAAACACTAATACCTTTGTATTTTCTCATCCCAAAATAATCCCCATCTCTTTGAGCAACTTGAAAATCTCCTGCGCCAGAACCCATTCGAAATTCCTTAGCTAACGTCTGCTGAAGAAGTCCGCAAGCTGTTTTAATTCTCCTTTTTAAAGGCACTGCCTTTAAGGAAGTCAGATTCCCACCTCAGGATTTTAGCCTTTTGACACAGGCTATTGCCAGTGTATTGTCCAGTAGAATTTGCTCATGCTGCCCCACCAAGTTAGATTGAAAGAAGACCCGGAGACCTCATAGATTCTCTGTTTGCCCGACTTGCGTAAAACTTGATTCCATATGGCCCCCCGACCCCACGCACTTGCATCTGTAGTAATCTGCTTGGTGATGGGGAACACCCAAAACAGACCTTGGTATAGCTTGGAGGCCTTTCTCCACCACTGAAAGGCACGCTGGACCTAAACTAGCACTCTTACGCCACCGCCCGGTCCTGGTGCTGATCCCAAACCCAGAGGATCAAGTGCTGCAATGGATGCAAATGTAGTCCTACCCAATTCACAGCTGGGATTGAAGTCAGTAGTCCCATAGCTGATGACATGGGTGTGCTTATAGGTATGATCTGATTCCCCTGAAAACATACTGCCACGTTTTTCTTTGATATATTTTCTTCTGGCAGGAATGCCTTCTGTGACCTAGAGTTTAACTCGCACCCAAAAAAAAGTTACTGTATTACCTGTGCCAGCCGCCCTAGACTCTCTTCAAAAATTCTTCAGCCAATCACCAGAAGTAATTGGCTCTCTGAAATGGAAGTTACGCCACCATGGACATCCCCTGCAGACACAAACACTGTTGCTTCCACCCTCACCTTGGTGAAGATCCTTGGCAATGAGGAGAGACTGAACGGGAGTGCCTGGAACTGCAAATGCGACACACCACTCCATCATGAGAGAACCTGAGATGTCTCTGACTCTGGACAGATAGGGCCCCATACATTCTTCTGATTACACTCCCTGTTGTCCTAAAACTGCCACAATGTAACCCATACCTGTCATGAGGGGAGGGAAAGAAGCCCAAAACTCCTCTATTGGTACCCGCCTCAATGTGTGCCCTCAAGAGCCAGTACGCCATGTTCCTGGCCACCACCTAGCTTCAGATTTTTTTCCAAACCAAAGCGTTATCGTACAGCAATTTTAGGGACCAGGAAAACGGCTTTCTCACAGGATCTCGCCACACCTAACTTGCAGCATATGTAAGGGCCTTATGTGCTGGGAACACTCTGCCTTTTCTCTTCTAATCCCTGGTACGTGTTGATAGAGTGAAGGCTGCTTCTTATCTTCCTGGATCTTTAAAGTTGCACAAATTTAAGGTGCTTGTCTACCTCACCCAGAGTCCATTTATGTTTCAAGGTCCACCTACCCACCACCTCTAGCCCCTCTTCCGAAGACTCTGCCTGGGATCCAGTAGCTAGACTTTTCTTCCTTTTCTCATCTGTAGCAGGTCCCCAGAACTAGTTTATAGTGTGGCTGCACAGTAGAACACTGCTGACTGGTTGGCAACTGGGATACTGGAAATGTGACCTGAGCAACTGAAAAATAGCTGTTAACTCCTGTTTAACAGAAGAAACCAGGTTATTGCAGTTATTCTAAAGTTCTGTTTTCATTTTTGTTTTTTTTCCTTTTCTTTAAAAATAACAAACATGTCATACTTTCCTGCTCTGTGAAATGGTTTTGCAAAGAGCAGTACGGATCCTCTTATCGGGTCCCTCTTTGGCGCCCCTGGCCACTCCCTCATGTTGAGTGCCCCCACTTAATATGGGGAAGCTGAGCTGCAGCTCCGTGTGTTCATTCAGACACGGAGCCGTGGTTCGGCTCCACCCCATCCCCTCTCTCTTAATTGGCTAACTGTCTTTAACAGCAGCGGGAGCCAATGGCACTGCTACTGTGTCTCAGCCAATCAGGCTGGCCGAGGCACTCATGCAGCATCGCTGGATAGAGATGGGCTCAGGTAAGTATTATGGGGGCTGCTGCACACAGGTTTTTTCTTTTTTAATGCATTAGGATAAAAAAACCTTCTGCCTTTACAACCACTTTACTCTTCTCCAATGGGGTCAGATTTACATGGCCGGCACAAGGGTTTGGTTCAGGACTCCTTTAGACCCATTTCACACTGAGGCAGTTTTCAGGCATTTTAGCACCTGAAAACTGCCTCCCATTCATTACAATGGGTGCTTTCACACCCGGGCGGTGCGCTTGCGAGACGTTTGGAAAAGTCCTGCAAGCGCCATCTTTGGGGTGGTTTGAGAATGCTGAATACAGCGCTCCCAGAATGCCCCTGCCCATTCCTATGAATGGGCAGTGCTTCTGAAGCACCTGATAAGTACTTCCGAAAGTGCAGCAAACAGGAGTTTTTAACCCCTTCTTTTGGGGTTGAAAGCGCCCCGCTAGCGGCAGAAATTTGCCGCTAAAACGAGCAGCGCTAACGCAGCTGCAGCCCCAGTGTGAAAGTGGTCTAAAAGTGATTTTGCAAAAAAGCACAATTGTGTTTTGCCACTAAAGGAGGTTTTTTTTTGTTTGTTTTCTTTCCCCTGAGGCTTTACTCTGCAACACAAAAAAGACACAACCACCCTTCTGCGAGAAACACTGAGCAGTGTTCTACCAGCTGACACATGGTGTGAAGGTTTTACCTGACATTAACCCCTTGTGTTCTGAACAGACTCCTGACCACCAAGGGGCTAAACCGAAACATGTGAGAACTAACACTGGCAATGCAAACAAATCCAGGCAAGGATTCACCCCAGACTGGTCTCCTTAGCTGTGAATGTCTGGTTCCAGATGTTCCTGTAGCTGAAGAATCTGAGCTTGCATCTTGCCTCATGTCCTATATAGGATTCCAGCTGCCTTGTGCCACTATGTGGGGCGCAAACACCAACCAACTGCTTGATTTGTCCTCCCTGCATTCCAGAGGCTGGTACTGAAAGCTGACATGCCCAGTGGAAGCCCCGCCTTCTCCCAGAAGTGACCCTACACCACCTCTGGATGCAGAAACAGATGCTGCCCACCACAGCACTGACTGCAGATGAAATATTTCCTTCTTCCTCCACGTGGAAGCAGGACCCCCCACTAGTTCAGACCCTTAACAGGCACAAAAGAGAGTGGATCCCAGGAACAATCCCCACCTGTCATGGGGGCACTGGAGTGGCCAATCTTCAGTTAAAAAAACAATACAGAAGAATTCATAACAATCAAGATAGCACCTGAGAGCAGATCTCTCTGGTCAGTCTTTGCAGTTTCTCCATCTGGCCAGAGGAAACACTATAACTGGAGGCAAGCTAGTTAAAGCTCTGAGGTGCAGGGTTTCCTCTGAATAAGAGGAGGAGCTTCTTTAAAGGTATGCTATCCTAAAAGATGAGTTAGGGAAAATATTTTCTTGTATTAAAGGAGACATATGCCCAAAGCTTTTTTTGGCTCTACTTCTGAAAAGGATCACCAGAGTGCAGTTTGCTCTGCACTCCTGTGACCTATTTTCAGCCAACAGTGGGCTAAAGCCTGCTGACATCACTCAGCTGGTCTTTACAGTAAGGATTCACACAGATGCCTGGCCCGGCAGCTGGCTCAGCCTCTCAGCTGCACCGGTGGGAGACTGAGCCATGTACAAGGAATTAAAAGGCCTCATCTGGAATATGCAGTTTAGTTTAGGGCATCAGTTCATGGAAAAAGGATATGGGGAACTGGAGAGAGGACAGAGGACAACCAAATTGATAAGTGTCATGAAAGATTTCAGCTATGAGGGAAGATTAGCTGAACTGAATTACAGTAAATCCTACTTGAGAAAAGGAGTTTTAAGGGTGGGGGATATGATTACCGTGTAGAAATGCACAACTAGTCCATATAGTAAACTTTGTTCAAAGTTATTCAATTTAGGTAATTTAAGATAAAGAAGGCACTCTTTCTGACTGTAGGAAAAGAGGTTAAACCTCCTTGTACTAAGACCATGTCACAGTAAGAGCTGTGAATATGTGAAATATAATTAAGGAGCTAGTTATAACCAGTTCAGTTGATTAGAAAATTCTGGCTGCATTCGCAGTGTGCAGAATTTACCTACCGATTTTTAATATTTACAAGTAATAACACCAGAGACTTGTTTGAAATAGATGAACTTGTGTCTCTTCAACTAGACTAACTATGTAAGAGCGATTATTCGGGGAATATCTTTTTTTTTTTTTTTTTTTTTTTTTTTTTTTTTTTTTACCTTTTGTGGTGCAACTTAGACCATGCTATAGGGGTTTCCGATCTGTCTTTCTCTGGATCAACTGTGGGTGTAGGGTTCTGTGTATGGAGTGTTTTTGTTTTGTTTTTTCAGCCTCTAGAATTACTGCTATTACTAAAGATAAGTGCCATTCGCCTTGGGCTTCCCTTAGGTTTTAGAGGGCATAAGCTAGGATTCACTAAACCCCCTGAGCTTTTCAGAGTACATGGTAAATATGCAATGTCTATTCTGTCAAGCAAGCAGGTTTATCAATGGAGAAGAAAAAGGTGGAGCAGATAGCATCTCTCTTTGCCTTGGGGTAAAAAAAGTGATCAGGAAATGTTTTTCAAATATCCTGACAGCTGATGTATGTTGGGAAACTGCCTGCCATCATACATATGTGATTTCCTGGATATGAAATGAGAAAAAAATGGCTATCCTGTGCTGACAAATATGTAAACAAAAATGTTTCAAACGTTCTACTTCAAAAATTAGACTATTTAAATTGTTAATCACAGTCTCATGTAATTTTTAATATTCTTTATCTGAAGGTTTATCTCGTGGAGTTGCATTTATAAGATTTGACAAACGATCAGAAGCGGAAGAGGCAATTGCAAGCTTCAATGGCCACAAACCACCAGGTGCATCAGAACCCATAACAGTGAAGTTTGCTGCTAATCCAAACCAGAACAAGAACATGGCACTACTTTCCCAGCTCTGTCACTCTCCAGCACGGCGATTTGGAGGACCAGTTCATCATCAAGCTCAGAGATTTAGGTAAAACATTTAGTATATAGCATGCTGCAGATTGAATGAAATTAAAGTGTTGTAAAAGGTGAATGTTTTCCGTGTACAACTGCCCTCTCTAATACTTGCCCGACCTTAATCCAGCGATGCATGAGAACAGCGGTTCTCCCGGCCCCCCTCCTGTCAATCGCTGCCAGTGAGGAGGGAGCGGGGCCGAGACTGTGTCCCATAGATACACCCAGGCAGCTCAGGAGCGAGTGTGCATGAGTGCTACCTAGAGCAAGCAGCTTGCTCTGGGGCACTCAGCATGGGAGAGGGGCCAAAAATGGTGGTGGACCCAAGAAGAGGAGGTTCGGGGCTGCTCTGTGCAAAATCATTGCACTGAGCAGGTAAGTATAATGTGTTTATTATTTTCAAGAAAAAATGTTAACCTTTTAGAACCCCTTTAAAGGTTCTACATACAAAACAGCTCAGTCATGAATGGATGCTGAATAAACTAGTTGCTTATCTAAAGATAAGCCCACGTTATGTCTTTACATTCTCCTTTAGCTCTCTGGGCCTACCTGATTGGATGTACACTATATTGCCAAAAGTATTGGGACGCCTGCCTTTACACACAATTTTAGCCCGTAGGGTTCTCTTCTGGGAAGGCTGTCCTTATCGTTGAGTGGGCAAACATTCCCATAGACTCATTCTTCCAGAAGCGCATTTGTGAGGTCAGTCTCTGATGTTGGACAAGAAGGCCTGGCTTGCATTTTATGCTTTAATTCATCCCAAAGGTGCTCTGTCAGGTTGAGGCCAGTCAAATTTCTCCACCCCAAACTCTCTTATCCATGTGCTTATAGACCTTTCTTTGCAACAGAAAGGGGCCATCCCCAAACTGTTCCCACAAAGTTGGGAGCATGAAAATGTCCAAAATGTCTTGGTATGCTGACGCCTTAAGAGTTCCCTTCATTGGAACAAAGGGGCCAAGCCCACACCATAATTCCCCCTCCTCCAAATGATTTGAACCAGTGCACAAAGCAAGATCCATAAAGACATGGATGAGCGAGTTTGGGGGTCGAGGAACTTGAATGGGCCTGCACAGAGTCCTGACCTCAACCCGATATAGAACACCTTTGGGATGAATTAGAGCGGAGACTGCAAGTCAGGCCTTCTCGTCCAACATAAGTGCCTGACCTCACAAATGCGCTTCTGAAAGAATGGTCAAACATTCCCATAGACATGCTCCTAAACCTTGTGGACAGCCTTCCCAGAACAGTTGAAGCTGTTACAGCTGCAAAGGGTGGGCCAACTCAATATTGAACCCTACGGACTAAGACTGGGGTGCCATTAAAGTTCATGTGCATGTAAAGGCAGGTGTCCAAATACTGTTGGCAATATAGTGTATGTTGAGGTAGGTCCTTACATTAGTTGTGGTAAATCTAAAAATTGTACAAAAATTGTAACATGCATGGTGAGTCTAAAGCTCCTCTCTGGGCTATGTTGTTAATTACACCCTTCTAATATAAATCATATCACATAGTTACATAGTAGGCAAGGTTGAAAAAGTCCATCAAGTTCAACCTATGTGTGTGATTTTATATTACACTTCACAAACAATGGTAGTCAGCAAAATCTGGTCCCAAATCTTCTGTATAATGACCAGGTACCCCCCACTTTAATTGGGGGATGTCTCTGGGGACTTTTGGGCCCTCTGATCTCTGGACATTCCAGATTTTTGGATATATTCTTTTTTTCTGGAGTGTTGTAAAAAAATGGGTGAAGACTAATAATAATGTAATAGTGTTTTTGTGGAAACAGGAGTATGAGACCAGCTCCCCTAATCCAATATGAATTTCTGCAGCAACTTGGTCCTTTACCACAGAGTCCTTTACCATTTATTGGATCCCAGAACAGATGACATAGTCCACAAGGGACTATCAAATAACACAACGAACAGCAGCCTTAATGGTCTCATTAAAAATATAGTCGGTCATAGCAAGCATAGACATTACACAATCCAGTGTATATATATATATATGTGTGTGTGTGTGTGTGTGTATATATATATGTCCAATCTATAATATGCACATTCGTAGCTTCCATTCATGCAATAATGTGTGTTATAATCTAGACCTGTGCTTACATAATAATGTGTCGGCAATACATTTTTCTTGATATACAGCTTCCCTACATTGACTCAAATGTAGGGCTACCTGATTTGTTTTTTTTTTTTTTTTAACTTTTAATCCTATGTGTGACAAAGAATGTCTCTTGGCATAGAATCGCTGCAGGCATAAATTTCAATTTAAAGTTGTTCAGGTGTTTCCTTATTGTTTAAGGCTAAATAGCCTTAATTAGGTAAACAAGTTACCCTTTGAAAAATGCTTTTTACCATAAACAAGTGCCCCATAAATACTTGAGACCCCTTTCATGTTCAGTTTTTATCATTAGATACTACTTGTATTGTTTATGGCCAAAAAGTAATTTATCACAAACCTTTAACTCACCCCCTGGGTTTTACCTCTTAGAAATAACCTCCTTTGCGTATGGCTAGCTAAACATTTCAAACTGCTTGGCCCACAAATGCCTGTTGCATGACCATTTGATATGTAAAATGCATAAATCTTGCATACCTATGTATACACCAAATACATTAATTAATATATATCTCCTATACATACATTTTATACCCTCAGAGTGAAGCTGGAGTTTCATTCCTGTCTTCATCTTTGCTCCATGTCTTCCAATCTTCCCTTTTCTCCATGGTGGGTGGTAGAGCTGCACGATTCTGGCCAAAATGAGATTCACGATTTTTTTTTTACTTAGACTAAAGATCACAATTCTCTCATGATTCTCGCGGCGTAACATCTTTCACATTATACAAAAAAAAATGGGCTAAGTTTACTGTTCAGTTTTGGGTTTTTTTTTATTCATTTAAAGTGTATTTTTTCCCAAAAAATTAAGTTTGAAAGATCGCTGCACAAATACAGTGTGACATAAAATATTGCAACAACCCCCATTTTATTCTCTGGTCTCTGCTAAAAAAAAATATAATGTTTGGGGGTTCCAAGTCTTTTTATAGCAAAAAATACTGATTTTAATTTGTAAGCAACAAGTGTTAGCAAAAAGTTTAGTTTTTAGGTGGTTAAACTGACCTCATTTACAGACTGAAGTACATTCCTTTGATCTAAAGAACTAAATTGTTAGCGTTTCTCTTTATCTCCGCCTAAGCTAAACTTGGCAGGCTGCCTGTGTTTTTTTTTTTTTTTTTTTTTTTTTTTTCTGTCAGCTGTGAGCAGAAACTGAACTGGATCGGGTAAAATGTGGTGTTAAGATCGTGAGGGGATAGAATCACGGTCTCGATTCTTTAATGATTAATTGTGCAGCTCTAGTGGGTGGGTCTCTTTAGGTTTCCTTATGGCAACTTCTCTCGAGGGTCACTTATCACATTGCAGCAGGTAAGAGGTTTCAGGGTTTTTACTCCACCTTATGCAGTCCCGAAGCCCAACAGCAACGTTTGACCCATCTTAGATCATAAGTTTCTGCACATCAAAGCATTCCCAGTAGAATTTACTAGATTGGTCATGGTTTCCCTGCAGCAGGGGGACTTTCTGATCATCAAGGATGTTTATTGGCATGTCTCAATTTTCCCCCTGCACTGCTTTCTGTGTTTTGCCCCTAGGCAAGTGTCACTTCCAGTTTGTTGCACTTTTTAGGTCTGTCCATGGCTCCAAGGTTTTTCCAAAATACTTCTGGCCACTGTCCTTTGCCTTGCTTAATTCCCAGGGTTGCTGCATAGTGGGAGAACTGGACAACCTACTACTGAGGGTCCATTTTGCTCATAAGTCCATGGATGATTCAGACATTGCAAGCCTTGGGTTGGATCATCAGACTACTAAAATCTGCTCTGATCTGACACCCACTAGAGCTGCACAATTGTTAAAAAAAATCGTGATCGATTCACCTCCCCTGACAATCTCCTGCAGAGGTTGCCGATTCTTTCATATAAACAAGTGGAGAGACTTTATCTGCTCACTCAGCTGTCAAAACAAAGCATCTGGGTATTCTGCCAAGTCTTTTAACTTTAAAACATTGTATCTAAGCTTCCTTCTTAGATCAAAGGGATAGAACTTCTGTGTAAATAAATAATCCATGCAGTCTGCCAAGTTTTCAACAACATGTAAATACAGGAAGTTTAACCACTTAAAGTCTGAATCTTTTTCTGAAACTTCTTAAGTTAAAATCAATATTTTTTGCTAGAAAATTACTTGGAACCCCCAAACATTATATATATTTTAGCAGAGGCCCTAGGGAATAAAATGGCAATTGCTGTAATATTTTATGTCACACTGTATTTGCCCTGCGGTCTTTCAAATGCAATTTTTGGGGAAAAAATACACTTCAATGAAAAAAAAAAAAACGAAACCGCAAAGTTAGCCCAATTTTTTTTTTTGTTTTAATGTGAACGATGATGTTACGCCGCGAGAATCGTGAGAGAATCGTGATCTATTTCCTAAGCAAAAAAAAATCATGGTTCTCATTTTAGCCAGAATCGTGCAGCTCTAACACCCACCCAATCTACATGGTGTACATCTTGCATACTGCCCTTGGTCAAATATATATTCGACTTAAAAACATCCTATCCATTCGATCTCAACTGCAAACTCTCCATTTGGATGTGGACCCTTAGTGAGGTGTGCATGAATCTCCTCAGTATGGTGGTAGGCCTTGTTTGAAGTGATGCAGTATGTTCAGGGCGTTTCAACACTGTATCAGCATTGTATTTCAGCATCGGACGATCAGACCAACCCCCCCCCCCCCATGTGCCAGTTTACCAAGGGCAGGATCTCCCTAGTGTGGTGGCTCAGCACTGGAGTCAGGAAAGTCCTTCCTGCCAAATTGAATGGTGCTCATAACAGATACCAGCCTGTCAGGCTGGGGAGTCCTTTTCGGGACAATGATGGTACAGGAGACATGGTTGGCTTTCCATCAACATCCAAAATGAGCAAGTTGCCTTCAGGAGCGACGGACACAGGTTCAGTTCAACAATGCCATGACAGCATATATATAATATATATATATCACCACAGTGTGGGACCAGAAGTTGAGTAGCTCAAAAAAGATGACCTGTGTAGGCAGTGGCAAAAGGTCATTCTGAGGCCTTGACTGCTGTACAACATTCCATGTGTGATTATTTGGCAGGCGGACTTCCTCAGTTGTCAGCAGATAGATTTGGGAGAGTGAAGGTGTTGCAGGAGATTTGTTTTTGGTGGGCATCACTAGATATATATCTAGCGTGCAGGTTCAACCACAAGGTGGAAAGATTTGTGTCTGGGTCGAGGGATCCAGTTAAACTTACAATTTCTAATTGTAGTGAAGGTAGAAATGTGCTTTCTGTGTATTACCTTTTTAGTGGCGTATTTAGAAAATTCAATATCTCTGTACAGTGCATCTTCTTCTTTTTTCTTTTTTTTTCTTTTCATTTTGAGAAATCCTTTTAAAGCTGAACCCTAGGCATATAGTATATAAAAGTATAAAAGAAACAAATGAATGCAGCTCTGTAATCCATGTATGTTTAAACAGTGTAAGTAACTGATTTTGTCCTGGTATGAATCGGGCTGCAGTGTGAAAGGGAGTAGCAGCGAATGGAGCCAGTCAGCTTAAAGTGGATCTTTTCCCTGTAAAATAAAAAAATAAAGTAAAAGTCAGTAGCTACAAATACTGTAGCCGCCGACCAAATCAAAAAACACACACTTGCCTGTCTCGGGATCCATCAGCGTCCTCACCCGGCTTTTTGCCAGTGTTCAGGTCCAGGCGTCGTTATCTTAACTGGACAGCCAGCTGTGACTCCTTGCAGCTTCACAGCCAGCTGCCCATGCATGAGCTACACTTCTGAACCTGTAACATGTCCCAGGAGGCTGCAGAGGAAGAGCGGGGCGAACTTTTGGTCGGATTGCCGTGGCAAAAGAAGACCGGATCAAACAGCCTTTTTACACAATGTGCAGGGTTAACATTTCGCAGTTAGTATAACAAGCATGCTTTACTGCATATACAGACTGATTTTATAACATCCTTCGTATGGGGTTTTTGGGCAAAAAAAGGTGTGTGTGTGTGTGTACACATACGTACGTACAAAATCTAAAGTAGGTGCTATCCCAATTTGGCTGCAAAGGTGGAAATAGACTTTCTTAGTTGTGCAGTCCAGGGCACAGGATCTTTATTCTTTACTGTGGGTTATGCAGTACTGTGCAAAAGTTTAAAGCAGGTGTTCAGAAAGGCTGTGAACGTAAGAATGCTTTCAAAAATATATATTTTAATTGTTTTGTTTGCATTTTGCAAAATGATAAAAATAATGAAAAATCTAAATCATTCAATATTTGGGGTGACTACCCTTTTGCATCAAACCAGCATCAATTCTTATATTTGCATACTTTGTACATTTGCGCCAGGGATTCTGGCGCAAAATTCAAGTCAGGGATTTTGTAGGATTCGAGTCAGGTGTATGGTTAACCAGTTATACCGAGCAGGTGTTAATGATCATGTATTTCATATGTAGGTTCAAACAGTCATTAACAGAAACAGAAACATTTGTGTAGGGGACTTAAAACTGGGTGAGGAACAGCCAAACTCTGATACTAAGATGAGGTTGTGAAAGACCATTTCCTGTCACAGGTCATGCACCATGCCAAGACAAGACACAAGGTTGTTATACTGCATCAGCAAGGTCTCTCCCGGGCAAAGATTTTAAAGCAGATGTGCCGTTCAAGTTTTTTTTTGGGCAACGTTGAGGACTGCAGACCCAGCGGTCAGCTAAGGAAGAATGGAAGAATTGCAACCAAAAAGCCATACTTCTGATGTGGAAACAACGTTTAGTAACTATGCACAAAAGCATAGGAACTTGGGTGCTGAAAAATGGCAGCAGTTGCTCTGGACCGATGAGTGAAGATATTTGGTTGTACCAGGAGGCAGTTTGTTAGCTGGAGAGCAGTACAAAAATGTGTCTGCAGGCAACAGTAAAGCGTGGTGGAGGTTCCTTGCAAGTTTGGGGCTGTATTTCTGCAAATTAAAATGGAGATTTGGTCAGGCTCAATGGTGTCCTTTATGCTGAGAAATACAGGCAGGTTTTTATCCATCATGCCATCGGTGAGGCATGCAATTTCCCCTAAATTTATTCTGCAGCAGGACAACAACCCCAAACATACAGCCAGTGCCATTAAGAACTATCTTCAGTGTACAGGAGGAGTCATTCTGAAAGTGACAGTTTGACCCCACAGAGCCTTGATCTCCCCATCGAGTCTGTCTGGGATTGCATGAAGAGATTTGAAGTGGCCTATATCCACAGAAGATCTGTGGTTAGTTCTGCAAGATGTTTAGAACAACCTACCTGCCGAGTTCCTACAAAACCGTGATCTAGCTATCTGCCTAGGTGATCAGCAGCCTGATAGAGAGAGAGAACCAAGCTACACTTTTTGTAGCTGCTGACTTTTTAATAAAACCAGAAATGTCTGGATATCTGCTTTAGCAACCGATAATTGGCATGTGTTTTTTATTTTTATTTTTTACATTTCAGCTGTCAGTGGGGAAATTCCTGAAGAAATCTGTTCCGGTATCAGAGCATTTGCACGAGTACCTATTACTTGTGCAAATGCTTAGTATCGGCACCGATACCAGTATTGGTATCAGTGCAACCCGACCCACAGCCTTCCTCTGGGCAGTCTGCCACACAACCTTTAATCTCATATAGAAAGGAAATTTCTACAACAATGTCTGATTTTGTGGCTGGTACGTCATGACGTCAGCTGACGCCTGGCGTGGAGCGTCTGGCATGACGCAGATGCGCAACCGGCAATTCCGACCGCTCTCCCAGTCTTAGTCCGTTGGGTTCAATATTGAGTTGGCCCACCCTTTGCAGCTATAACAGCTTCAACGTTTCTAGGAAGGCCGTCCACATGGTTTAGGAGTGGATCTATGGGACTGTGTGACCATTCTTCCAGAAGCATATATGTGAGGTCAGGCACTGATGTGTACGAGAGGGCCTGGCCCGCAGCTGGCTTGAGGTCAGGACTCTGTGCAGACCTGTCAAGTTCCTCCACCCCAAACTCGCTCATCATGTCTTTATGGACCTTGCCTTGTACACTGGTCCAAATCATTTGGTGGAGGGGAGATTATGGTGTGGGGTTGTTTTTCTGGGGTTGGCGTGACCCTTGGTTCCAGTGAAGGGAACTCTTAAGGCGTCAGCATACCAAGACATTTTGGACAATTTCATACTCCCAACTTTGTGGGAACAGTTTGGGGATGGCCCCTTCCTGTTTCAACATGACTGCAGACCAGTGCACAAACAAGGTTCATAAAGACATGGATGAGTGAGTTTGGGGTCGAAGAACTTGAATAGCCTGACCTCAACCCAATAGAACACTTTTGGGATGAATTGGAGCGGAGACCGCGAGCTAGGCCTTCTCGTCCACATCAGTGCCTGCCCTCACAAATGCGCTTCTGGAAGAATGGTCAAACATTCCCATAGACACATTCCCAAGCCTTGTGGACAGCCTTCCCAGAAGAGTTGAAGCGGTTATAGCTGCAAAAGGTGGGCCAACTCAATATTGAACCCTATGGACTGAGATTGGGATGCTATTAAAGTTCGTGTGTGTGTAAAGGCAGGCATCCCAAAACTTTGGTAGTGTATGTAGCAGAATACATATTGGCCTAAATTTTATGAAGAAATTTGATTTTTTTTATTATTATTTTTTGGGGGGATATAGGTTTTATAGGAGAAAGTAAATTTTTTTTTTTTTTATAGTGTAAAAAATAAAAAAAGAGAAAAAATTGTATGACCGTACAGTTGTCAGTGACCTATCTAAAGAAATGTTCTAGTCATTAAAGAGGTTGTACACCTCCCTTTACTCTTTGCATCTATAGGTAAGGCTTGCCTATAGGTACTGCAAATATCTCTTAAACCTGCGGCATTTAGGAGATATTTACAGTATACTGTGCCAGTGTCCTCGCCGCAAGAGCTTTGAAGAAATGGGCACCCGTGTCGTTTCTTCAGTAGCGAGTGCCGTGATCGGCGCCTCCCGCGCGCATTACACAGAGCCGCAGTCCACGGCCCTGGAAGAAGAGAGGCAAAGATTGATGCGGTCTGTAGCGGGGGCAACGTGGGCTTTGTTTGCAGGTAAGTGTCACATGATGTGCTAGTAAACGATGCATACTAGCACATTATTTCTTTACTTTGCAAGGAAGGGAGAAAACTATATTTTTTTTTTTTTTTTAATGAAGGGTTTACTTCCTCTTTAAGGGGGTAAATCTTCTTGTGGTTAAGCTGGCCAAGTACATCAGAGTAATCCCTCCCTGACTATGCTCTGTTCTGCAAAATGCAATGCTCCAGTGGATAAAGTGCCAATTTGTGGCAAATAGACACAAGTTGTAGGAGAGCTACAAGTTCATATCTGTTTACTGACCGACACAGCATATAGATATAGATAGATATATATATATATATATATATATATATATATATATATATAGAGAGAGAGAGATCTATCTATCTATATATATATAATATATATATATAAGCTCAATCTATCCCATCAGGTGCTAAAGTGGTGTTAATACTAAAAAATTGTAATTAACTATCTGGCTTTATATTCACAGGAGCATTTACATTTTGCAGAGTAGGAACTGGGCAGAGAGCGATTACTTTGATGCAGCTAATTGCAATGTATGTGAACAAAAAAACCCTGTTTTGTGCAAATTTTTTTTAGAAAGAATGTATAGCAGTGTGCAGGGGGTTCATTCAGAAGTTTTTGGATTAACATGCCGTGTCAGTAGATGGTGTATCTGCCGCATAGGATTTTGCAGTTCCTGAGAATGGGTGGCAGTGAATGATCTGTAGCAGGATGCAGGAGGTTGAAGTGGTGGTTAAGTCACTGCCCACTTTATACAATCCTCTCTGGTTTCGAATGCTAGGTGCTCCGGTGTACATGTTTTATAGAAAAAATAGTGTTTATACTTGATTTCAGAGTGCCACTCACTTGACCGGCTGGCTTTCCCCTTTCTCACGTGACAGCTGCAGGGGGAGGGCCCGAGAATCCCCCACTGACGTCGGTTGGGAAAGGAGGAGAGAAGCCGCTGGTCACGTGAGCAGCGCTCTAAAATCAGGTATAAATGCCATTTTTTCTATAAAACATACTACTGTTTCCCCGAAAATAAAACCTGTGGTTTTCGGGGAGGGCTGCACTATAAGCCCTACCCCTAAAATAAGCCCTAGTTTAGAGTGGTTGTAAACTGCTAGAATCCGGAGGACACAGAGCAGGGCTGCAGATGAGGGAGGCACATAAACTGACCATGGTGTCAGGGCTCAGCAGCCATGATAAACTGTGGTCCGTTAACAGGGGGAAGGGCAGAACCAGGCAGGATCAGCCAGGTATTTCAGGTGATAGAAGGGTCCAAATTATACAGCACCAGCACTGTGCTGTATAACAATGCTTTAAAGGAACAGGAACCATTTTCTCAATCATTGACAGACTCAGCCTTCTTTACTCCTAACGATAGGGTTATATCGCCTCTGCGGGAGTAGGACTAGGCAGGACAAAAAACAAAACACTTGGCCACTCCCATGGGTCGTCCTCAGTCCATATATAACTCCCTCCCTGCTCTAGGTATTAAAGGGGGGGGGGGGGGGGCTGATGCGGGGTGTGAGAATCAGTGCTAGGGGGCCAAATGGTTTAGGCAGAGGACAAGTGTGGGGGGGACAGAGCAGGCATTTGAGGTAGTGCAAGAGGAGAGGAAGTACTGAGTGAAAGGTAGAGGGGGGGGGTTCATTTTAGCTGAATATCTCTGATCAGCGGCTTGTTAGCCAGTAATCAGAGCTATTGTTTTGTTCAGCAGAGTCTGCTGAACATTTCTGATAGAAGGTTATGGTCACTCAAGTGACCATGAGTTTATACCGGAGGAGGAATGTAGGTCTGTACTGCAAGCAGTGCTGTAAGGCCGCACGTCATATGGACCTGGCAGTGAAAAGCTTAAAGTAATCTACTGAGCTGGCCAGAACCACCTCTTGGAGTATATTTCACATTCTCTTACTGCGAAGAAACCTTTCCGTATTTGGAGATGAAATCTGTTTTCCTCGAGACTTAGAGTGCTCCTTTGTCCTCTATGATGACCTTAAAGTGAATAACAACTCAACACCAAGTTCGCTATATGGACCCCTTATGTATTTGTATATGTTGATCGTCTTAAAGCAGAGTTCCAACTACAGTCATTGGCATTGTAACACTCGCGTCTTCTGTATAATTTGTCCCCCGATGTCCGATTTCATCTGTTAAAAGAACTTTGATAATGCAGTGGTGACCATTTTTCATTTTGCTTGTGGGCATGTGAAGCCCACAAGCATTCTGTTCCGGGATACAGTGCTGCTGAGTAACCAGCATGCACCGCCCGATCTCGCGCATGCGTATTGAGTCATTCTCGCAGCGCTGTCAACTACTAGGTTGCCATCGCAACCAGCGGCGGTGGAAGTGCCCGCCCCATTGTGATGGCAATGAAGCCCTTGGCGCTGCCCACTGACTCCTGGGAAATGATGACGCACATCTCCCAGGAGCAGTAGCGAGCGGAGGCGCCAAGGGAAGTGACGTAAGGAGCCTAGGAGAGGAAGGAGGAAGATTTCAAGGGACCACATAGCATAGCATTTTCCCGCAACTTGTGTCACAATATAAAATATTCCATGGACTCGATATGCCTCTCAGCAAATAGCTTGGGGTGTCTACTTTCCAAAATGGGGTCAATTGGGGGGGGTTTGAACTGGCCTGGCATTTTATGCCCAACATTTAGAAGCTTATGTCACCCACTCTGACATCACCCACTCTTCTAAGCACTTGAAGACAAAGCCCTTTCTGACACTATTTGTTTACATGAAAAAATATATATTTTTTTTTTAAAGAAAATTACTTTGAACCCCCAAACATATATATATTTTTTTAAAGGAAAGGCCCTACAGATTAAAATGGTGGGCGTTTCATTTTTTTTTTTTTTTTTTTTCAAACGCATTTTTTGGGGAAAAAAACACTTTTTTTATTTTAATGCACTAAAACACACTATATTGCTCAAATGTTTGATGAAATAAAAAAGATGATCTTAGGCAGAGTACATGGATACCAAACACGACATGCTTTAAAATTGCGCACAAACGTGCAGTGGTGACATACTACCTACATTTTTAAAAGCCTTTACAGGTTACCACTTTAGATTTACAGAGGAGGTCTACTGCTGACCTTCGCGGTGATACCTCACATGCACGGTGCAATTGCTGTTTACATTTGACGCCAGACCAACACTTGCGCTCGCCTTTGCGCTCGAGCAGGGGGGGACGGGTGCTTTTTTTTTTTTTTTTTTTTTTTTCTTTAAATGGGGTCTATTAGACCCTAGATCTCTCCTCTGCCCTCAAAGCATCTGACCACACCAAGATCAGTGTGATAAAATGCTTTCCCAATGGCGCTGTTTACATCCTGCGAAATCCAAGTCATGAAATGCTCGTAGCTTTCGGTTTCTTAGGCCATAAAGATGATTGGAGTCATCAGCTCTATGGTCAGCTGGCGGAATCACCGGCTGCATTCTCAGATTCCCTGTTGGGACAGGAGAGCCAGAGAAAAACATGGAAGACAGTGGAGGGCGACATTCCCTCCCACTGCTTGTAAAAGCAGTCTAGAGGCTAATTAGCCGCTAGGATTGCTTTTACATGAAAGCCGACTGCTGGCTGAAAAGGGATACCAAGATGATACCTAAACCTGCAGGCAGCATTCTGGTATAACCAGTCAAAGTTCAGCAACATACCAGTACGTTGCTGGTCCTTGTTGGGCATATATTGTAATCTGCGGCAGAATGGCATGGGCATTTCTTTAAATGGGGTCTATTAGACCCTAGATCTCTCCTCTGCCCTCAAAGCATCTGACCACACCAAGATCAGTGTGATAAAATGCTTTCCCAATGGCGCTGTTTACATCCTGCGAAATCCAAGTCATGAAATGCTCGTAGCTTTCGGTTTCTTAGGCCATAAAGATGATTGGAGCCATCAGCTCTATGGTCAGCTGGCGGAATCACCGGCTGCATTCTCAGATTCCCTGTTGGGACAGGAGAGCCAGAGAAAAACATGGAAGACAGTGGAGGGCGACATTCCCTCCCACTGCTTGTAAAAGCAGTCTAGAGGCTAATTAGCCGCTAGGATTGCTTTTACATGAAAGCCGACTGCTGGCTGAAAAGGGATACCAAGATGATACCTAAACCTGCAGGCAGCATTCTGGTATAACCAGTCAAAGTTCAGCAACATACCAGTACGTTGCTGGTCCTTGTTGGGCATATATTGTAATCTTTTTTTTTTTTTTCCTTTTTTATGCAGCCTGTGGGCTGAACGAAAAAAAGATCCGTGGGTATGCCCACCATTAGAATACCTCCCTTCATCCACCCACTTCTAATGATGGGCATACGTGCACGATTTATATATGCCGAAGCATGGGGGCATCCGCCCCAAAAGTTATAAGCAAGTCGCTCCTGCACCCCTGCTGCCCCCATGCTTCGGCATATATCGCCTCCGACAGCGCTGGAGTCATGGCTTTATGTATCGTGGGAGCAAATGCTGTTGCTGTCAAGATAAATAAATCAGCGCTGCAGCTGAATGGCGTACCTGAAAACAAAAAAATGGTTAACAATAAAACACAGTAAACCTATAAAAAAAATTACATACCTGAGAAGCAAACAGGATAAAACATTGCAGAATAGAATACAGTAAAAAAAGCATTACAATAGCGAGAGAGAACAATAAAACGACCACTATATTTGTTTTTTTATTTTATATTTTTTTTACTTTTTTTTTTTTTTTTTTGTAACTTTTATAACTGTAACTGGTTCCAGGTTTAGGTCTCTCAAAATGCGATGGCATCTTGGGAGACCCTGTGAAAGTGTGCTTAGTCTGTGCAATGCTGTACCCTGCGCTAATACTCAACTAGTGTATGGTAGCGTTCAAAACATTCACCAATGCAAAGACAAGGATTGTCAGGACAGGAGGGACAATAATAGCGGGTGTCACGCCTATATCCACGCTTGCTGCAGACACAACATCTTTTTTGGGGGGTTCGTTGGGTAGGGGTACTCGGGAGGACATAAAGAAAATGCCTCTCATGCAGCCGATTGCATTTGGATTTGTGAATGGGGGAAGTACGGGTGCTGCAGAAGTGGTGGGTTCCCAAATAGGATTGGCGAATGCAGCAGGAAGAGCACTAAGGGCACGACGGGCCTGTGTTTGTCGTCTTCTTGGTGGCAGCGGGACACTACTTGTGCTTGCCACCTCACCAGCTTGAACTGCACTTATGGGACTCGTCACGTCACCAAGTGTTACTGCAGTGCTGGTTTGACTATGACTGGGGTGTACTAGGCCGCTGGTGCTTGCCAGTTCACCAGAAGGAATAGCGGCGCTAGTACTGTTCTGCTCCATACGAGGGACCTGCAGTTCCTGCACCTCAACAGCAGAAGAGGATTGGGGTCTGGTACGCCTGACCTTGGCAGGGACCACAACTCCGTCGTCAGAGCTATCTGTCATGGAGCGGCTGTCGTCTACAGGTTCGTATTCTGAGCCTAAATCTGACAAATGAGTGACTTCCTCTTCACTATCTGTCATGCTCAGAAACGTGTTGGCCTCTTCACTACTGTACCTTCGATTTGCCATTTTGGGCTCTAAATTTAGTGGTACAGTAGTGAGACTCGCAGGTAAAAAAGCTCCTGACTGTTAGCGACTGGTTCAAACGCTACCAAAAAAACTGTTAGCGTTCGCAGGGATCAGGCCTGACTCTGAGAACGCTGCAGTTATGTGTTTTGTAAGTGACAGTGATCGATCGATACTGCACTTGGGTGTGCTGGGCTGGGCCAGGCGGAGGGGCAAAACACAGGTGCTAGCAGGTATCTGGGCTGATCCCGCTAACACTGTTTTTGGGAACCCTAAACTGCTGGGGACGCTAGTATAGATCTGATCGGATCAGATATTGATCCATTCAGATACTATACCACTAAGGGAGGTGTATGCTGCGTGCGTGGGTGTTAGCGGTACTGGCACTAACCTGACGCTGCCTGGGGCGACGCAGACCCTATCTGACCCTGAAACTTAACTTTTATATCACCGCCGGCGATCGGGGGGTTAAACCTTTATTAGGTAATAAACGGTGGGTGCCCTGACGCTATAAAAAATAACTAATCGGCATCACCTGTAACAGTTATACGGTGATCACTGTGAAAGGGTTAACTAGGGGGCAATCAAGGGGTTAAAACCTTTACTAGGCAGTATATAGGGGTTCCTGACGCTATAAAATGCTGACGGCGAACCTAAATACTTATCTCCCTAACTAGCGTCACCAGTGACACTAATACAGCGATCAGAAAAACGATCGCTTAGTGACACTGGCGACGGGGGGTGATCACGGGGTTAAAACTTTATTAGGGGTGTACCCTAGACCTAAAGGGGGTCCTAACACTAACTGCCCTACCACTTATAACTGTCACAAACTGACACCAATGCAATAATCAGTAAAAAAAAAAAAACTGCTATTGGTGTCACTGTGACAGGGGGGTGATCGAGGGTGAAAAGTGTGCCTAGTGTGTTTTACTGTTAGTGTAATGTTGGTGCACTTGGATGTCTTCTCTCCTCGGCGCCGGAACGAAAATGACCGACGCGAGGAGAGGTGACATCACTTCCTCTGCCGCTGTTTACATTACAGCAGCAGAGGAAGATTTTCATTCGTTGGGAGCGATCGCAAGGGGGTGGCCACTAATGAGTGACCTCCCCCTCAGTATTGATCGCCCCCCTAACGATGCCGACTGCCTCGGGCACCGGTGGGTGGGTGGGGGGGGGGGTGTGCCACCCGCCCGCGGGAAGCAGATCACGTACCAGGTACGTGATTTTGCCTGCCCATGCCATTCTGCCGCAGTATATCTGCGTTAGGCGCTCGGCAAGTGGTTAAAGTATTCAATAAATTTGCCTTCTCTTTTCCCCGTCACCCACTCTTGATTATCTTTTAAGGAGACTACATACTCAAACCTGACCTTTTTACTATTAAAATATTTAGAGAATTTTTTGGGGTTTGTCCCTATCTTTTGCAATCAGTCGTTCGTTTTTCGTAATTTTTGCATCCTTGATTTCTTTTTTGCATATTCTGTTATATTCTTTTTAACATTTAAATGACGATAGTGTTCCTTTATTTTTATATTTTTTTTTAAAAGCTCTTTTCTTATTTATAGCTTTTTTATCTTTGGCTGTGAGCCACATAGATTTTATTTTTAGCCTTTTAAACTTATTTGCCCATGGGAATATTCTTTGCAGTAAGTTTGCATAGTCTTTTTGAAGAATTCCCATTTCTGTTCTGTGTTCATCGATGCCAATATTTCTGAAGAGGTCATATTGAGGAAGGGTTTTTCTGACCGTGTGTTTTCAACGTTACTAGCCAGCTGGAAAAAAACACGACTTCACCCATATACAGGAACATCTGGAAGAATTCTCTTTGGCCCAAACAAAATTCTGTGGCAGACCTGTCAGGTCAATCATTGAAATCTCTAAACTTTCCCACATGGGACCTCTCTACACGAAATCGAGGGGTTTCTGAAAGGTCCTTTCAACTTTATTGAAGATTGCGCAGATTAAAATATAACTCCTCAGATAGTCGTCGTTGCTCTGGTATCTGTTGGAAGGGTTGACAAAATACTTGCGCTATCCATGACAGATTGTTACTGTACAACTTTCACCAGACAAAATTGTCCCTAAACCAGATCTTGCTTGTGTACCTAAATTAGTAACTGATTTTCACAGAACTTGAGAAGTAATTTATTAAATCTTGCTGTACTAGTCTGGCTAATGAAAAAAATAAAGTGGCGTAGACTTTAAAATATGCTTATTCACCTTGAAAAAAATGAAGCTATGGAGAAATTATCACAACTGGTTTGTTTTCTTTTTTAGGACCCAGGAAAGGTAATAAAGCTGCAAAAATACTTTTGCTAGGTAGATAAGAGGAGCACTATTACAGGATTTATTATCAGAAAGAGTAGCTATTATTGATAAGAGGAGCTGTTGTCAGTTGCAACAACTAAAACCCAGAGAGGACATCAGCATTCATCCTACTGGAGCTTGAGCCTCATTTTGGGAGGATAACAAAGTAAACCTCTCCTGAATAGATCAGTAGGGCAATTACATAGTCGAATTTCTAGAAATCTGTACACCGCTTTCTGATTGTCTAATTTTCTAGCCAGGACCAAGCTTTTGACAGGAAAGTCCTGGGAGCTGTTGCCCCCTCCCCCAGTAATTCTTTCTTGCTTATCCTCTCATATGCTGTCCTTGAAGACTTGGTTACCTGGTAGCTCCATTTTTGGAAATCTTCCAGGACAACATGTATTCCTTTTCGATTGTATTTTTTTTCTCTTCCATGTAAAGATCTTTAGGAACTATCGTTAGTTTTTTTTTTTTTTTTTTTTTTTTTTAAATGTTGAATGATTTTAGGTGGGTATAGTGCTTTAATTATATCCTATCCTGTAAGATTCGGCTGCAAGGTTGTCCTAAATGTCCATGATATTTCTATGCAGGACTCTGTTTTGCTTCTAGAGCCTTGCATCTGATTTTTCTCACCTTTAAACCTAAAAGGCTCTGATCATGAGTGCAATCTCTCTATTCTTTCCTTGCAAGGAAATATTTATCTTGTTCTGTACTTCCCTAAAGGCCAATATACAGCACTTTGTTACCTAACTGCAGAGTTCCTCAAGGATGAAAATTGTAATTCCAGAGGTCCTAATGGGACCTAGTTACAGGAAGAACACGTGTCTTCTTTCTTATCAGACTGATTATTCACATCTGTAAGGCAGGTTGTACTGTGCTTGTCAAACCACTAAATTATTTATAGGTTTAAGTTGGAAGGTCCCCTTTCTTATACTCTTTCTGAGCTTCCTGTACACCTATTGCATGTATATCCTCACCCAGCCTTGTGTAGGTCCCTCCAACCCGTTACATCGTTGTGTAGATCCCTCCACCCCTTCCTTAAAAGGGACCTAGTTTTTTAGCCTTCTTTGTTTCACATTTGCGTTTCCTCCCCTTTCTCATTTTAGATTGCTGTTGAGAGGGCTTTCATATTATAAGATCTCCCTAATCTGAATACTTATAGGTTATTGGTTTTCTACTTCAACCTCCAGCTGTTCGCAGGTTTGTTTTTGGTTGGGCATACTTTTCATCCAACCTTCCTTTATATGCGGGCATGGGTTAGGTTCAGGTAGTTTCACGTTTTTATTTTCTGTTACATGATTGTCCTTCAAATTGCCGGTTGATCATTATTGCAAATGGCAGTTCCCTGTAATTATGCTATTTACCATGCTCTGGAACACCAGATTTGATCCTCTCTCTGTGCCTTTCCTAACTGCAGCAATTTCATATTTACTACCCATTTTTAGATCTTACACTTTTTCATTTGGATGCTCCCAAGAGATACCACATCCATTTGATTTTCCAGTGAATTACTATTATGGTATGTCAATATCTGATTACAAAATAAACTTCAGCATATAGTGCAGGATACAGGACTGATGTTCATAGACCATTGGTTATGTACTGTCTACCTTCAGGTGATTGAACACTGGCAAAAAACTTGCTGAGGGTACCCATATTACTCCACTCACTCCATGAGACTATTTTTTTTGCTAGTGTCCCTTTGTGATGGACCTGTTCTCTAGACAGGTTTTAAACCATTAATGTGGATTTTTCCATAACAATTTGAAAACCATGTTCTTTAACAAAAGAACATATATTCCACATTAAAAATTATGCTACCAAAATTAGTACGTGCTGTAAATTGCCTCCAGCATAGCTTCTGCTTCTTGCCCGGAGGCCACCATTTTGCAGAAGTCCAGAGCAGTCACTTATTGAAAAGTTTCTTCAATTAAAATGTGTGCATTTCTGGCCTCGATTTGTATGTCTTGGCTCAGCTAGAGAAGAATGCTGCTGAAGTTCACAGTGCTGCTGCTGCCCAGGAAGAAAGGGGAGAGAATCAGGGAGATAGGATAAGACACTATCCTTGTAAATTTAAATCTTTTGTGTCTCCATGACAGCAGAGTTTGTCCTGTCACACCTCTCCTGCTTTTCTCTTCTCTCTCCCTAATCTGTTCTTCCTCTGCACAGTCCTTCTCATTCCTGTTGCTCCCCCCCCCCAGTTGCAGTAAATCATGAGGCTGTCAGGAGATTGGTCTCTAGTGACTCCCTGATTATTAAGACAGTGATGGTGAGTAGAGCGCAACTGAGGCTAAGCAGAGCAAGGCGAGGCAGTGCCTTAGTGGATTTTAAACAATATAAGCACTTTTCCAGAGAGATTTTGCTGTGTACTCTCCATTCCTTTGGAGATTTACTACTGTTCTGGCAAAATACAAAGTATTTTAAAGCTGAAGTTTAAACTGCTTTTTTTGCCTTCCCTGAATCCCCTTTTAATGAGAAGAATTGTAAAATAATGACAGTCTGTTTTTATTTTATTTTTAATGAATATTTTTATATTGAGAATGCAGGTAATGGAGAGAGTGGCCACAACATTTGGCCAATGAGGCAACATAAAATTGCTAACTTACAGTTCAGTATAATTGAAGATCAAAATAAGAGTACTGGATCTTAGGGTAAACATTAAAGGACGTTTGGGTGGATGGCGGTCAGTTTATCATGTTATCTTGGACCTAGCGACATTGTCATTAGGTGTCTTAGCTTCTCTATACAGGGGGTCCCCGGGTTACAAACCAGTTAGGGACTGTAGGTTTGATCTTAAGTTGAATCTGTTTGTAAGTCGGAACAGGTACATTTTTTAAGTGTAGCTCCAGCTTTTTGGATAGCATAGAGAAGGGTTAACACCCCTGTAACATTTGTTTGCCGTGTGTGCCCCTGTTCAGAAGATTTCACCTCACTTTCTGTCCCAATGACAATTGGATTTTGAAAATTTTGGGTTGTTGTGGAAGCAAGCCTTGGTGATAAAGCATCAGTGGAGGTACCTTTTCCCCATAATAGCTCTTACAGAAGAGAATTTCCCTTCCTAGGGGTAAATTTCCTCTCACTTCCTGTTGTCTCCTTCCGTTTGTAAGTAGGAGTCGTTTGTAAGTCAGATTTTTGTAACTAGGGGACCCCCTGTACAATGTAGACAGATCATGGATGGTGGGAGCGGCTGGTAGGTTGCTGTACATAGCTTCCCTTAAAACAGGAGGCAGAAGCAATGCCCATATGTGATGCTGAGCCTCCATGAAAACAGTAACTGAGATCCAATGAATAAAAGGAGTGGAATATGGACAAGCAGAGAAGGAAATGACTAGACTATGCGGAGTCTGACCAGGAATTGAGGCGGGCTCTGCCTGACTTGCTGCAGCTGCTAGTGTACACTGTGGGAAGCTTAAAGTGCATAGTGAAATCGGAATAAGCAATTTTAGTACAGGATTGGAGCCTGTACAACTGTGAAATATGAAATGTAAGGATGGATTTTGGCTTTAAAATTATTGAAAGTCCACAAAAATATAGCTTGCAAATGTAAGGAAAATGTCTTTACTTTGATCTGTTTATTTCTGCCTAAACCTTAAACTTTGGAATGTTTTTTTTTTTTTTTTTTTTTTTTTTAATAGATTTTCACCCATGGGAGTTGATCATATGAGCAGTATATCTGGTGTGAATGTTGCTAGCAATGCTTCCTCTGGATGGTGCATCTTTATTTACAACCTTGGGCAAGATGCAGATGAAGGAATCCTCTGGCAGATGTTTGGTCCTTTTGGAGCAGTCACTAACGTGAAGGTTATCCGTGATTTTAACACCAACAAGTGCAAAGGTTTTGGTTTTGTGACCATGACAAACTATGAAGAAGCTGCCATGGCCATTGCAAGTCTTAATGGCTACCGTTTAGGGGACAAAACCTTGCAAGTTTCCTTCAAAACGAGCAAGTCCCACAAATAACTTGCTCTTAGATTTTGTATGAAATAGAGAACATAAGGTTGAAGTCGGGGGAAGACTTTTTTTTCTTTGTTAGTGTAAAACTCAACTCATTTTGCGCCAATTTTCACAAGTGTCTGTCTTTAGTCTTAAAAAAGAAAAAAAGATTTTTTTATACTCTGGGGATGCAACTTACATGTTCAAATGTTTGAGAGTTCCCAACACGTTAGACCAATTTTTAAGTTATTTTCTTTAAGTATACAGATAAAATATGGTTAGATAACATACCTACAGGTGATAAAAATAAGCATGTGCTAACTTTAAAGACTTTCATAAGGTTTGCTTTGTGGGTTTATCTTTTCCAGATGCTGGAAACTTTTTAAACCAAGCTGTCATGTTGCCAGCTTAAATATCTGCGTGTGTGTGTGTGTATGTATATATGTATTATATATATATATATATATATATATATATATATATATATATATATATATATATATATATATATATATACATACATACATACATGCACACACAGTGCTTCTCTCCCCCTGTTATTGTTGTCTTGCCTAAACAGTAACTGTTTACAGTTCAGATTTCTGAAAATGACGACATTAGTATCAGCATGTGTAATTTATCCTATATGCAGGGTCACTGTGGGGCATTCAATGACTTGTATGTTATAGCTTATAGTTATTTTCCAGTTACTTATTGGAAATGTTTTCCCTTTGTTTTTCAAATTCTGTAGTTGGCATTTTGTAAGAATCCAGCCACACATTTCAATTTTTTTTTTTTTAAATTGTGTGTTAGATAAAAAAATTCCTGTATACTTCTACACCACCCATATTTAAATAAGTGATTTGCATCTTTCAGATCAATTCTTTTTGAAGATGTGATATTGCTATGATTTATTTGATTTGGTCCTTAAAAGTTCATGAAAAATGCAGTTACCTGTACAAGGTTTCCAATCTTTTCCACAAACCCAGCTGAAAGGTAGGGAAGGACCAAAGAGTTATTTGAAAACTCCAGTTAGAGTTAGTATCTAAACTCAAGTAATGTTTCTTGTAGCTATAATGTTTCCTTTGTTCCATGCACACTGCATGGTACACTTTGTATTGGTACAGCATAAGTTAGGATACCTTTTTTCCAAGGATGTTGGGTGGGTGACTGTAAGTGTGAGATTAACTTCCAACACAAGAACATTTGAGCATTTAACTATTTTGCATCCCTGTTTGATTTTTTTTCTTTGTAGAAATACATGACCACTTTGCATATAAAAAAAAAACTTTAATTTTAAAGTATTAATCTAATGATTCGATTCATAGTTAAGTAAAATGAATTCCCTACCCAGAATTTCTATGGACTGCCTTGGAGTTTCTTGTTTTTGTTTTTGCTTTTTGTGTTTTGTTTTGTTTTATTTTGCATTTACGACCATTAAATTTGATTTTCTTTTGCTCAACTTTTGTTTTTTTGTTTTTTGTTTTCTTTTGTTTTTGTTTTTTCCTTTGTTTTATTACTACTTTTCTTCTGGCAGATATTTATCGAAATCCGTATTGAGCTATATGCATTGGCTGCCTTTGATGGCCCCCTTCTTATAGAACAGCTGGTACTGTCAAATCGTCCTTTGAAGCATGGCCCCACCCCTGAGTGCAACTTGCCTGAATAAATACTTTGGCCTCCATTCAGCGCTTTTTCACTATGAAGCCCTGCTCAAAGCCACTCAACATTGCTTCCAAACGGGTCCCTTCTGTGTTCTCCTTATTTTACACAATGTGCCCTCGTCCCTATTCATTCCCATGGGGAATCAAATTTTTGTCAATTTTCACCTCTTCTGCTGAGTACATATCTCCTTATAGGGATGAAAAACATGTATGTGCAGAATGAAGAGTGCATAGAGCAAGGATGTGTGGCTCCAGGTCAATGAAAATCTTCAGGTGGGCTGTCAGTCAGGCATATGTATAGGCATACCTTACCAAAGGTACAGTTGACCTTTCAAGCTTGTTACTTGGATGTCATGATGACCTTTTTGCTTCAGTGCTTTTGAGCAATCGCTTACACGTAATGTCACAGTCGTAGAGTAAGTATGCTAACAGTGATATTAATGTTGTTCGTGGTCACCTGTATTGAAGCAAAAGGGTCCTGAATAGCTACCTATTTTTCATTAAATGTTGTGTTTTTTTTTTTTTTTTTTGTCCCCGCTCCCCCAAACTGATATTTGGAGGTTACAGGTGGTCAAGGTTCAGCTGAATTCTCTACTTGCTTCATACATTTTTTTAGACACTTCACAAGATATCATGCCTTGGTTCTTTGTCAATTAAACATTGCCATTTTTACTGCTACAGATGGCATCTTAATGTCAAAATTTCTCCATGAGCTAACCAAGAGAACCTGAATCATGGAGAATATGGTGAATGCATTTTTGTGTGGATTGTTACTCTTTAAAGCTGACTGCATTGTTGCTTATAAGAACCACCAAGGTACCATCTGTAGCTTTTCTAGTACGGATCCAAAAGCAGATCCCGCCAAAAAAGTTTTTCCACTTATCGCGCTGAAGTATCCTTTATAATAGGCTTCACAGAGCAATGACATTTGAATTATGCCCTCTCCATGATAGTTGATCTGCAGTCCTCCCAGGGATCATGCACAAGGGAATGCACTGACTTAAAATGTAAGGAAACTGAGGGAAGCTGACAGCTAGCACAGTAAGACATTTATTACTGAGAAATTAGAGAAAACTGAATGTGCTCAAATGAGCCAGATCAGATAAGAGACTTTAACAATACCACATTGATCACGACAGGATTCTGGACAGGGATACAGTGCAACTCAAACAGCCTCTCAGTCTTATTTCAAGCTGTGCAGGCAGACCGGAGAAAGAAGCACACTAATGCCCCGTACACACGATAGGATTTTCCTACGGAAAATGTGTGATAGGACCTTGTTGTCGGAAATTCCGACCGTGTGTAGGCTTCATCACACATTTTCCATAGGAATTTCCGTCGCACAAAATTTGAGAGCCGGTTCTCAAATTTTCCGACAACAAAATCCGTTGTCGGAAATTCCGATCGTGTGTACAAAATTGCGACGCACAAAGTGCCACGCATGCTCGGAATCAAGCAGAAGAGCCGCACTAGCTATTGAACTTCATTTTTCTTGGCTCATCGTACGTCACCATGTTCTTGACGTTCAGAATTTCCGAACAACTTTGTGTGACCGTGTGTATGCAAGACAAGTTTGAGCCAACATCCGTCGGAAAGAAACCATGGGTTTTGTTGTCAGAAAATCCTATCGTGTGTACAGGGCATAACTCCCGGCTGGAGATTTTTCCATTATGGAGGTCACAGTGGAATGTCGGCTTGTGTAGTCTTGTTGGCCACTCCCTGATCAAGTTTCCTGGGTTGCCATGACGGCAGCATCCTTCTTAAATCTGCCAGCACTGCCTCTCTCGCTGCTTAATATAGAGACAGTGGGAGCGCTTCTTGGAGGTTTTGGTTATACATAGTCCCAACTGTGCCAATGTGTATAACCAAAGTGTCTCAAGTGTTCCCACTGTCTCTGTATTGAGCAGTGGGGGATGCGGTGCTGGCAGACTTGAGAAAGGGTGCTGCCCCTGAAATGCATGGTCGTATCAACCCAGGAAGCTTTATGGAGTGGCCATCAACATACTACACCCTGACAGCCCTCTGCGAGCTCCATAGTGGGGCAGGCTCCAGCCAGGAGTTAGTGTGATCCTTTCCCCATTTGTCTTCCTGCACAGCTTGTAAAATAGAAGCGAGTCTGTTTTTGAGTTTGCTGCATCCCTGGCCAGGATCCTGTCATGATCAATGTGGTAATGTTAAAGGCGCACACCTGATATGGCTCATTTGAATGCATTTAGTTTTGTCTAATTTTTCAGTTAAGTGTATTATTGTGCTAGTTGTGCACTTCTCTCTGTGTTCTTATATTAAAAAGTAGATTCTGAGTTATGCTTCAAGCACACCCTTTTCCCCTTGCTGCTTCTCTTTGTAAAAATGCATTTTCTTGTCCATTGAGAGACAGTTTCATAATTGAGTGACCTAGGATTTTACTGCCACCCACAGGAGAAATGGACATTAGGCACATAGAAAATTGAAGACCAGCCCCCTTATCTGCTAACACTTTAATTCTGCTGTTTTTCTGTTATTTTGAAGATTTATCTACTATCAACAGCTATTGGTAGAGAGCAGCTTCTATGTATGCAATGTGCAGTGGTTATTAGCCATAGCTTCACATAGGTGACCCGGTCCATTAATTTCTTGGGGGATGTGTGCCACTTTTTTCTTAAAGTATACCATTTTCTTGTTGGTAACACGTCTGACTCTAAGAGAAGTCATCCTACATAGCTTGGCGCAGGATGACTGGCTCTTTCCTAGCAAAGAAGTTTCTTAGTGGTGCATTACTGACACAGGACAGTATTCTGAAATCCTTGGTTATACTGACTCTTTCAGGAGAATTGGACACTGACAAAGGTGTAAGGACAGCCTGGTATAACTGCTTCCAATGCACAGGGGTCCTTATGAGAATGTATTATCTTCTATCTGCTTGGGAAGAAGCATTTTTTTTTCTTAACTTTTTATCAAGACCATTTTTTGTTCTATCAAGATTCTTCAGAGCCACTAAAGTTCCTATTTGCAGCTTCTAGATAGATTATTTCTAGTCTTCGTCCTGGGCATTATACAGCATCAAATTGTAATGTCACACATACCACCCCTCCTTCCCCCGAGAACTAGCTTCTGCATTTGGTGTTCACCTAGGCATGTTGAGTTAGCCACAGAATACTCTACAGGGCCAGGACCACTTATTTGTGCTAGCTGCAACAATTTTCAGTCACAGGCTAGTGGCGGGAAAGGAACACTTGCTGTTTAAACTTGGCACCATTTTTGTTTCCTTGGTTTTGGCACAGGTGTCTGCACAGCTTTATTGTAGGTCAGATTCGCTGCGTATGTGCTATTTTGGGATACATACTCTGACCAGGTTCAGCTTCTTGTGCCGTCTCTATTACCCTCACTTACACCGGCGATTCTATAGGATGTGTCTTCTGGGCTTCCTGCTGCCTTTAGTGGATGTCACAAGGGACATTTACACTTCCTGCCATGCAGTGTACTGTTATAAGTACCCCTAATATTGGGCTAACAATGGAAAGGGTGTCTGCTGCTTTTCTAGTCAAGGGTTCTTACGGTGTCATTCTGACTGCTGCCCCCAAGCCTGAGTTGCTGGAGTGGCCCACACCTCTGGTTTGTCAAGGGAGGATTTTTCTGCTACCATGTCAAAATGTTCAAGTCCGCTTTCAGTCTTAGTCCTCATCCCACAGGAGCCACAAGTGAACCTCATCTACCTTTCCAACAGCATCTGTCACTTATCTTCCTCTAAATGTGGAAAATGAGAATGTGATGATGGTACAGAGTTGGAATACTGACATGTCTCCAAAGCCTAACCACTTGCAGACTGCCTAACTGGGAATGATTTTGGGGTTAAATACTGTTATGGCAGTAGCTAGCTGCCATAACCCCAATATTGTTTTTTTTTTTTCCCTTAGGCGGTGGGAGAGGTGCCCCCCCTCTCGTTGCTTCTGAGCTTACCGGAGCCGTTGGTAAGCCCGGAACCCATCTGATGCGGCCGATAGCTAGGCAAGAATTAGAGAGAGGGCAAGATAGCCCCCTATCAGCTCTATGCCCTTGGAGGACTGGAGAAATCTTCCACACTACTTCAGGTTCTTGGGCTTAAAGACAAGTCTTTTTTGACCCCAGAACTCTTAATAAAGAGGACCTGTCATGCTTATTTCTATTGCAAGGAATATTTACATTCCTTGTAAAAGGAATAAGTGATTTAAAAAAAAATTAGAGACCATATAAAAATAAGAAAAAAAAAAAAAGTACAGCGCTTCATATGCAAGTCGCACCTGCGTATGTAAACAGTGTTCAAACCACACGTGAGATATCGGCCCGATTATTAGAGTGAGAGCAAAAATTGTAGCACCCGACCTTCTCTAACTCTAAACAGGTAACTTGTAACAAAAATTTTAAAGTGTCATCTATGGAGATTTTTAAGTACTGTAGTTTTGTCGCCATTTCACTGAGCGGGCACAGTTTTAAAGCATGACATGTTGGGTATCTATTTACTGGGCGTAACATCACCTTTCAAATTATAAAAAAAAAAAAGTAGTAAATTATCGTGTGTTTTTTGTTTTGTTTACTTTTTGTTCCCCAAAACATTGCGTTTGAAAGACTGCTGCGCAAATACTGTGTGACATAAAATACTGCAATGACCGCAGTTTTATTCTCTAGGGTCTCTGCTAAAAAACAAATCTATAATGTTTGGGGTTCTAAGTAATTTTCTAGTAAATTATAATTTTTACTTATAAATAAATGTCAGAAAAAAGCCTGGTCTTTAAGTGGTTAACCACTTTTGAACCAGCTGCTGCAGTTTTGCTGCGGCAGGTTTGCTCAGCTGGGCAAATCTATGTTGCTTTACATCGCTTCGCCTTTTGGCCACTAGGGGGGCCTGCTTGTGACAGAGCAAGAACCGGGATCTGTGTGTGTGTGTAAACACATAGATCCCAGTTCTCTCAGGGGAGAGAAGACAGATTGGGTGTTCATACTAAGTATGAACATCAATCTCTCTCTTCCCCTAGTCAGTACCATGATCCACCTACAGTTAGAACACACCTAGGGAACACAGTTAACCCCTTGATCACCCCTAGTGTTAACCTCTTCCCTGCCAGTGACATTTATACAGTAATCAGTGCATTTTTATAGCACTGATCGCTGTATAATTGTCAATGGTCCCAAAAATGTGTCAGAAGTGTCCAATTTGCCGCAATATCGCAGTCCCGATAAAAATCGCAGATCGCCGCCATTACTAGTTAAAAACAAAATAATTTTAAAAATGCCATTAATCTATCCCCTAATTTGTAGATGCTATAATTTTTTACACAAACCAATCAATATACGCTTATTGCGAATTATTATTTTTTTTACCAAAAATATGTAGAATACATATCGGCCTAAACTGAGAACAATTTTTTTTTTAAATGTTGAATATTTATTATAGCAAAAAGTAAAATGTGTATGTGTTTGTTTTTTTTTTTTTTTTTGTTTTTTTTTTGTTTTTTTTTTTTGTTTTTTTCAAAATTGTCCCTCTTTTGTTTATAGCGCAAAAAATGAAAACCGTAGAGGTGATCAAATACCACCTAAAGAAAGCTGTTTGTGGGAAAAAAAGGACGTCAATTTTGTTTGGTTACAGCGTCGCACGACCGCACAATTGTCAATTGTCAAATTGTTAAATGTTAAATTGACACAGTGCCATACTTCAAAAAATGGCCTGGTCATTGGGCAGCCAAATCTTCCGGGGCTGAAGTGGTTAAGGACACAATTTCAGTCCTTATTGATGCAGTGTGCATGTGCTAAAGCTGGATACACACTATATACAATTTTCTGTAGATTTTTTTTTTCCTTCAGATTTACCAAAACCATATAATATGAGGTCAAACCTTAAAATGTTACTAAACCCACAACCTGCACATGCTCAGTTGTGTGTCTTTTATGCTGGAGAGAACAGTTTCTTCTCAGCTAGCCAGGTCACATGATATTGACATCACACATGTAGTAAAAATCTCCTCCTTCCTGGACTCTCAGCACTGGAGAAACTGTGCAGTTCATCACTGAACGTGGTGTACAAATCATCCAAAAAGGTATATAGTGGCAGTATTATAATGTAAAAAGATCTAGAAGGGGGGGGGGGGGGGGATGAACTATTTTCATATTACTGGGTTTAGTAACACTTTTAAGAGTTTCAATTTGTATGCAATCAGGCAGGCCCTTGCACTACATGGTTTTGGTAAATCGGACAACAAGTTGTATAGTGTGTATGGGGTCTTAGAACTGCCAGTTTCAGCCTTGCCAAAGGTCACAAGCATAGGCTCTCTTAAAATATCTTGGCCTGCTAAAACCTTCCCTGTACTTTCACTGTTGCAGCTTGTTTTGTACGGTGACCTGCTTCAACCTGAAAAGGTCATCGCTCCTTCCAAGCTAAATTTTTCTATGCAGTATCCTATTGAACAGAATTTTCCAGAAAAGTGGGCTGTCCCTGTTAACCTTAACTGCTTAAAGACCGTTTGACGGCGGCACAATGACTCTCCTTGAATTGCCGTAGGTGTACGGCGGTTTGCTCTGGGGCGGGCTCGGCAATGCTGTGGGAGCTGGCCTGCGGGACGGGAAGACTTGATGTCCTCCGGTGGCCCGCAATTGCTTTTTACACAGGCAGAACAGGGAAATGCAATGTGAACAAGGCATTTCCTCGTTCTGACAGACATGACAGGAATTTACTGTTCCCAGTGTCCCAGTAAGATCACCCCCCACAGTTAGAAACACTCATAGGGAATACAGTTAACCCCTTCCCTGCCAGTGACATTTACACAGTAATCAGGGGCTATTTATAGCTCTGATCGCTGTATAAATGTTGCTGATCCCAAAAAAGTGTCAAGTGTCTGATCTGTCCACCGCAATGTTGCGGTCAAGATAAAAATCACAGATCCCCACTATACCAGTAAAAAAAAAAAAAAAAATGCCATACCTATTTTGTAGACGCTATAATTTTTACCCAAACCAATATACGCTTATTGCAAATTTTTTTTTTTTAACCTAAAATATGTAGAATATATCGGCCTAAACTGATGAAGAAATTTGTTTGAAAAAAAAAAAGTGGGGTATTATAGCAAACAGTAAAAAATATTGGCTTTTGTATTTTTTTTTTTTCGAAATTGTCGCTTTTTTTTGTCTATAGCGCAAAAAATAAAAACCGCAGGGGTGATCAAATACCACCATAAGAAAGCTCCTATTTATGGAAAAAAAAGATGTAAGTTTTGTTTGGGTACAGCGTTGAACGACGGCGCAATTGTCAGTTAAAACGGCACGGTGCCAAACCGCAAAAAATGCTCTGGTCATTAAGGGGGTAAAACTTTCCGGGGCTGAAGTGGTTAAGCAAGACCTTAACTGTTACTTTTGAAGCTATTGCAATGTTCAGGGATCCTACAGATAAACAGTTGAAGGCACTTTCTAATGCTCTTTGTCCTTGCAGGCCCTGCTATGCAACATGCTGTTGAGACCATGTTTATCCGCAAAACTCTTGCAAGTCCTAGGCAATGTCTCAGGATCCGGGTTCTGTACTGATGGATCCTTCCATCCCTCAGCACCTGGTGCTTCTACCTATGGCCCTGAACTATTGCGTTGATGGGCTAGTGGAAATCCTCCTGCATTTCCTGGAAGGGCCTCATTTTGGTACATATACGGAGGGCCCTTAAATTTTGGACTCCGGAGCATCCATGCATGAAGCATTTGTTGAGGATGCTGTTCACTAGGGAATGCCTTTTTGACAAATCCCTGGACAATTTTATCAAGGAAATCCAAGGGATCAGAATATCCTTTTTGTCCCAGAAAAAGAAGCCAAAAACTCCCTCCAGTGGCTAAAGTTAAATCTAAAGGGAGCTATTTTTTTTTTTTTATTCCAAACTGCCAAGGCCAAGCTTGGATCTCAGTTCCACCATGAGCCCTGGATTCCCAGACGCCACCAAATCCTGTGGTAAGCCTTCCTCAACATAAGGATGTGCCCCCATGTGTAAAAGGTGGGGGACATCTTTTTCGCCTTCGTAGCCATCTGGCTCTAGGGCAGATGGTTGGGTCTGGGAAAGTTGTCATCTGGGACTGAAAACTAGAATTTTGGTCCCTGCCTTTCGCTTCATGTTGTCAAACTTGCCAACGTCCCTGCAAAAGTTTGGCGGACCTCCAAGCCTGCTCTGGACTAGCTCTTCTCACAGGGGGTCATAACCATGGTGCTGGTGGGAGAGGAGTTTGGTTTCTTTTCCAGCCTTTTCACTGTCCCCAAAGCGAAAGGGGGCATCCATCCCATACTGGATCTCGAGACTCTGTAGTTTTGGGTTCAAAAACACTGAGAAATCTCTCCAGTCAGTCATTGCTTCCCTCCACTTGGGAGACTTTCTGGACATTAGCCAATGCGTACTTGCACATCCCCATCTTCCTGGCATATCAAGACTATATTATTTCCCAATTACCAGTTTTCCATCCTTTTTCGACCACTGGCTTTAAAAATGGCTTGACTGTTGAAGCCCAGATCCTGAGGGATAGGGACCAACCCGATTTAATTTATCCATACACTCTTGCAAAATCTACTATTACACCTTGAAAGTGTGTATTTTTTTGTGGAGCAAGACCAGTAAGTCATCCTAGGAAGTACTCTCTGGAATGAATCCTCTTTTCTCCAGTCTGATCTGAATCTGCAAATGCTGTTGAGGGTTAAATCTCAACCCTAGTGATTCTATATCAGAGACTGCTTACTACAAACTTTCTTGTGAAGACCAGGGTGTTCCTTCTGTATGTTTCCCAGTAACTCTGATATTTCAGCCTGGTTCTGTTGGCTCTTTAAAATCTCCTTTTTAAACACCATTAAGTGTATTTCTCTGTTCTTATTTGCAAGATATGAGGCAGGTTTTAGTTGGCAGCCTTAATCTGTAAAGAACCCTTCTTTGTGCTACAGGATAGTTATTTTGAGGCCAGGGTCCCCTTTTCTTCCCAAGGTGACTTCTTTCTTTAACCTTAACTAGGACATTTCTTTTCCTGCTGTGTCCTGCTCCTAAACCTCCTAAAGACATATCTTCTGTTTGGTTGTCGTGCTCACTTTTTGAATAGGTCTCCGGACATAGCTCCTTTTTTTTTGTTTTGTTTTTTCAGTCTGGCTCTTTTTTTTTTTTCCCTTAAGGTCCCTGTAGGGGACAGCCGCCTTCTCGTTCCATTATTGCTATATGAATTCAACAGCTCATCATTCAAGCCGATGACCTCAGGGGTAAAGTCGCACCTTTTCAAGTTAAAGCACACTCCGCTAGACCAGTTAGTGCTTCATGGCATTTTTTTGGTTTTAATTGCAAGACTGCCACTTGGTCTTGCAATTATGACAAAAAGAAAATTGGTATTTTTTTGTCTTACCTGTGAAATCTTTTTTTTGGAGCACATTATGGGTCCCAAGTCACTTCCTGTCTTTTATTATGATCCAGTTCTATCATCGCTTGCTACAAAACTTAAGCACCAGAAGATTTGCCCCCTTAATGACCAGGCCATTTTTTGCGATACGGCACTGCGTTGGTTTAACTGACAATTGCGCGGTCGTGCCACGCTGTACCCAAACAAAATTGATGTCCTTTTTTTGTTTTTTTCCACAAATAGAGCTTTTGTTTGGTATATAATCACCTCCTGCAGTTTTTTGTTTTTTGCGCTATAAACAAAAAAGCGACCATTTTGAAGAGAAAAAAATGTTTTTCTTTTTTTTTTGCTATAATATCCCCAATTTAAAAAAACTAATTTCTTCATCAGTTTATGCTCCTATGTATTGTTCTACATATTTTTGTTGAAAAAAAATTGCAATAAGCGTATATTGATTGGTTTCCTCAAGTTATAGCGTCTACAAAATAGGGAATATATTTATGGCATTTTTATTTATTTTTTTACTAGTATTGGTGGTCTGCGATTTTTAGCGGGACTCTGCAACATTGCGGCGGACAGATCGGACACTTTTGACAGTTTTTTTTTTTTTTTTTTTTGGGACGATTGACACTTATACAGCTTTCAGAGCTAAAAATAGCCACTGATTACTGTATAAATGTCATTGGCAGGGAAGGGATTAACACTAGGGGCGATCAAGGGTTTAAGTGTGTTCCCTGGGAGATGTTGCTAACTGTATGGGGGCTGGGTTGACTGGAGAAAGAGACAGATCGTTGTTCCTAATCACTAGGAACAGACGATCTTTCTCCTCCCCTGACAGAATGGGGATCTGTTTGTTTGCGCTGACAGATCTCTGTTCTGCCCATCTCTGGAGCGATCACAGGTGGCTGGCGGACATTGAGTCTGCCGGACCCGCTGGTTGGATCCATTGCTCACGAATGGGTACGCGCACAAATCGCTGTGTACAATGACGGCGATTCACACGGGAGCAATGCAACTGCAGCGGTTGGTCGGTAACTAGTTAAGTTTGCTGGGAACGGGAGGTTTTATACTGGGCTGCCCTTAAAGCTTTACTGGTATTCTCTTTTCCTGAAGGTGGCACTATAATTCAGTGAATCAAAATACTATCCTGTGTGCTGTAATGTACTACAAAGTAAGACAGACAAAATTCCTATCTTGTATAGTACAGGACACAAGCTGAGCATTCAAGACCCTGAGTAACAGTCTGTAACCTTCTGTTGATTGGAAACTGGCAAGCTTTTGAGGACCCACCCGCTGATTGCCCTATCCTACTCATTTTTTTTTTTTTTTTTGCCAGTGTCCTAAGGTGGTGGGCCTCTTCTCCTTTATGGAGAAACCACGCTTGGCTTCTTTATATTTTTATTTTCAGATTATTCAATCAACTCTTCAATCAACTTCACCATCTTCTAAAACACAAGTACAAACAGTATCTGGATCTGTACAACTATGGTAATAGCTTTACCACCACCTTAGGACTGTGTTTGAATTTCACTTTACAGGGTAAATTTTTCAAACTTGGTGCTAAAACTCAACCACTCAGAGTTTACTTTTAGGTGGAAGACCAGGTGCTACACCACAGGTTGCACACTTTTCTGCCACTTCCACCCATAGCCCATTGTAAGGTACTTGAGCACTTCCCACCCTTTTGCTACAAGGACTTTGCTACAGGACAGTCTGCTTTCGGGTTGTTGCATACTCCTTTGCGGACATGCTTACCCTGTATTCCGCACCCTATGCCATGGGTATCCCCCACCCCCAGAGAATTACCTTCACCTGTAGTTATGGTGGAAACCATTTGAAAGGGAGCCACCGCAAACGCTTCGACAAACTTTTTTCACTCTGTCCAATTCTTACACAGCACTCTGCCTCAAAACTTCCCTTGCACTGGAGCAGGGCCCTTTTTTTTAACACTGGTTTGTGCATCCGATTCTAGCGCTGAGGCATTCAGACTAAGGCAGACTTTACTGAAACTTTACAAGCAATGTCAAATCAATAGCAAAGCAGTGCCTACTTTACTTTAAACCCTAGCAAATATATACATTTGAGTATCATACCAGAAAATCTAAAAAACTCATTGTATAGTCCATAAAACCTCTAAGTCAATGATTAAATACCCAAGATGCAAATTAAAATCTTCCTGCCACCATTGTGCTGATAAGGTAGAAATAAATCAAAAACACTCAGTGACTAATCCCATAGGATAGCTGCTCACCATCACAATCAACCCCAAACATTAATGGGAAGTCTGAAAGCACTTCTGTATAATCCAGTTATAAAAACAAAAAAAAACCCTGACTAATGCTGTACCTCCTACGTCTAAGTATAACCCTCTCAAAACCACTGTGTGTACCCTATGGGACCTGGGAGACAACTCTGCAAAGATAAACATATAAGAATAAAAAGTATATGATTCTATATCAAAAAGATGATACAAACACACCACCCCACCACCATAAAACACAATTGTCAAAATTTAAAAATCTACAGCAGCTGCAGAAAAAAACACCCCCTAAGAAGATAGTTATTTGGAAATTGTGTATCCTCAATAGCTCAATATAACACAATGGTTGGTGTAATCCCAATACAGGGACATAATGTTCTCAATAGTAGACAGAAAAATTGTGGTAACACTTTAACCAGACCACATTATCACATGTGCCCTTTTGATTGGTAAGCATGAAATTCTGAGGGATAGCTGGGCAAGTCCCAACTTTAGGCTCGCTGAGACCTCATATTGTAGACAATTGTGTTGCATATGGGTAAATGGTGATGCGTAACTCCAATGGGAGGCTGAAGGCTTATAAAGTTCATATGACTGGGTATACCATATATTGAGTCCGCCATGTGTGTAGATTGACCCAATAATGTATATTAGGTTCTTCCCAACAAGAAACCAAAGCCCCATTATCAGGGATCTCTCCTAAAGCCAAACCATACACTGTGGCATGAACAGTATTTGCTTACAAAAGAAGACACCAGCTTCAAATTGGAAGGTAAATACCCATTTTATTAGTAGAGGAATACTTAGCTATCCAAGTCAGACGTAATTAATTCAGTCCATCCCATAAGGCACATGTGCTCTAATCCATTTATATAGAAAATCTGTGGTCTCTGGTCCATTAAGAAAGACTTTGGAGGGGGGCCTCCCCTCCCCAGAGTGCTGGAGCAAGGAGGGTAAGAAAATAACCTGACCAGTTTCACCATTCGCATCGGCTGCATCAGAGGTATATGTTCTGTGTAATCCACTTTGGATTGCCTTCCTCATATATGAATCTGGATGGTTACGTCAAGATGTAAATGCCATAAGCATGGAAAAACAGGCTAACAATAGCGAAATACTAATTAAAAACTTTTTACTAGAAAGCTACATTCACATAAGCAGAAATTGTTTCAGAAAATCCTATATCCCATAATCCAGGCACTCTCATAGCTCAAAAACACACAAGGGTAATGACCTCACTGGGAACCCACACTCCAAAACCCAAGTTCAGCCCTTTCTTTCCATAAACATCCAAGATGTCTATCTGTATATTTCTTATTATCCACCACATATCTGTGCTTTCTACTCATTGCAATATAAGACGATCACTTCAGTTTGTCGAACTGCCATTTGGCCTATCCTCTGCCCCCAAAGGTCCTTGCACCCCTCCTTGTTTTTCCAAGAACTGAGGGCATGCAGGTCATAGGTTATCTAGACCAATGTTTCTCAACTCCAGTCCTCAAGGCGCACCAACAGGTCATGTTTTCAGGGTTTCCACTATTTTGCACAGGTGATTTGATCAGTTTCATTGCCTTAGTAATTACCACAGCTGTTTCATCTGAGGGAAATCCTGAAAACATGACCTGTTGGTGCTCCTTGAGGACTGGAGTTGAGAAACACTGATCTAGACAATCTTATGAAGAACTTATCTGCCTTCCAACTACAATCGTCCACAGGCTTTTCCCTTTGTAATTCTTGGGTCCTGATTCTAAACACATTCCACGCAAGTCTTTTTTTCAAGAAGAAACCACTTTCTCTTAGAGCTCAGACTCAGGACTTTGGGTCAGAGACGTCCATCTGTGCGATTCTCCATGAACATTCTGGGTCTCGTGGGTAGCCTTTTTGAGGCTCTGCAGTTCACCCAATTTTATTCAAGACTTCAACACAACCTATTGGCATGGAACAAGCAGGATCCTTCCCTCAACTGACCCATGCGGCTGTCCAGCCAAGCAAGCAAATTCCTAGCTCTGTGAATCTCCAGACTAGCTTTAACAATGGCAAAATCAATCCTTCCATATCAATGAAAAATTATAAGATGTCAGTCTTTCAGGCTGGGGTGCAGTATTCAGTCCTTCACAGATTCAATGAACAGGGTTATCAATGGAAGCCAAGCTCTCATTAAAATTCTGGAGCTCAGAGCAATAAGGATGGTTCTGCAACACTGGATCCTGTGAAGACACCCAACTAAGGTGCAGTCAGACACCACAGCTGTGGCCTATATCAACCACCAAGGGGGCCCCAGGGGTCATGCAGCCTTGAAGGAAGCAAGCCAGATTGTGTCTCCAATGGAGAAACATTGTCCAGCGATCTCTGCTGTCCACATCCCAGCAGTGGACAACTAGAAGGCAGATTACCTCAGCTGTTACCGCCTGGATCAAGGGAAATGGGCCCTTCACTCTGACATCTTCAACCTTATGTCAGAGATGGGGCATCCTGGCCTTCAGATTCAACAAGTGACCAACTTAACTCTAGCACTGGCATCGGATGCCTTGAGATTCCTGGTTCTCATTTCAGTCTATAGCTTGCCTCCTAGTTTGTGGAGCAGGCCAGGTGGAATTCGCATTGAACACACACACTAGCCCAGAAGAATCTGGTACACAGACATGCTCAGACAATCCCTGGCCTCTTTCCAACAGGCCAGGCCTGCTATCTGTGTCCTTTTTATTCAATCCTGCTTCTCAGTCGCTGACTTTAATGGCATGGCTGTTATAACCCAGGCCTTGAGGGACATAAGAGGTCTCTGACTCATTCCTACTTTGCTAAAAGCAAAAACACTCCCAGAGAGACATGCTGTGTGTTATTTCTTTTCTTTTTTTTTTTTTTATTCATTAAAGTGTGGGGTTTTTTTTTCAAAATTATTGCCTTTTGAAAGACCGCTGTGCAAATACAGTGTAATATAAAATATTGCAATGACTGCCATTTTATTCTCTGGTGTCTCTGCTAAAAAAAAAAATCTGTTTGGGGGTTCTAAGGAATTTTATACAGATTTGTACTGTTTTTGAGCCCAGGAACTTCAACAATCCGAGAGACTACTCTGTGCCTTGCATTCTGGCCATTCTCCAACCATAACTTTGCCTTAATCACTCTGAAAGGACAGGTTTCGGTCTTGTCCATTCTTTTTCAAAAGCCTCTGACCTTGCTCCTTCTTGTCAAGGCCTTTATTTAAGGTGTATCTTGGATCAGGCCTCCCCTACAGCAGCCTGTGTTTACCCTTTCGGCGCTCTGTGTTTACTTGGGACCTCAAAAAACACCACTCTTTAAACCCATCAGGCAAATCCCCTTAGATGATCTCTCCTGTAAGGTGGCATCCTTCATGTCTCTGGGTTTGCATCTTTCTCTTCTAAGGAGTCCTTTTTCATAAAGATAAGGAAAGTTCTATCACTAGTCCACCTTAATGAAGACCTAGTGCTGCCTACTTTGTGCTGTGCTCCAAAGCACTTGAAAGAAATTGCTCTTCGCTGCCTGGACATAGTCAGCCGCCAGAGTTTACCGCAAAGTAACAGCTTCTCTTAGGAAGACAACTTCCCTATTTTTCCTACCCTCAGGACCTTTTGAAAAGGGACATCTTGCTTTCAGAAATAGAAGTGTTTAATAGTTTAATAGATCAAATCAATATTTGGTGTGGCCACTCTGCCTTCAAAACAGCATTAATTCTTCTAGGTACACTTGCACACAGTTTTTGAAGGAACTCGGCGGGTAGGTTGTTTCAAACATCTTGGAGAACTACAGATCCTCTGTGGATGTGGGTTGCCTCAAATCCTTCTGTCACATGTAATCCCAGACAGGCTTGATGAGATCAGGGCTCTGTGGGGGCTAAACAATTTCCGGGACCTTTTTGTTCTTTACGCTGAAGATCGTTCTTAATTACATTGGCTGTAAGTTTGGGATCATTGTCCTGCTGCAGAATAAAATTGGGGCCAATCATACGCCTCCCTGATGGTATGGCATGATTGATATGTACAGCTGTGCTCATAAGTTTACATACCCTGGCAGAATTTGATTTCTTGGCCATTTTTCAGAGAATATGAATGATAACACAAAAACATTTCTTTCACTGATAGTGTTTGGCTTAAGCAATTTATTATAATTCCACTGTGTTTACTCTTTTTTTTTAAATCATAATGACAACTGAAACTACCCAAATGACCCTGATCAAAAGTTTACATACCCTGGTGATTTTGGCCTGATAACATGCACACAAGGAGTTTGAATGGCTATTAAAGGTAACCATCCTCGCTTGTGATCAGTTTGCTTGTAATTGGTGTGTGTGTGCGTATAAAAGGTCAGTGAGTTTCTGGACTCCTGACAGACCCTTGCATCTGTCATCCAGTGCTGCACTAATGTTTCTGGATTCTGAGTTATGGGGAAAGCTAAATAATTGTCAAAGGATCTGTGGGAAAAGGTAGTTGAACTGTATAAAACAGGAAAGGGATATAAAAAGATATCCAAGTTATTGAGAATGCCAATCGGTAGTGTTCAACCTCTAATCAAGAAGTGGAAAATGAGGGGTGTTCAAACCAAACCACGGTCAGGTAGACCAACTAAAATTTCAGCCACAACTGCCAGGAAAATTGTTTGGAATGCAAAGAAAAAACCACAAATAACTTCAGCTGAAATACAGGACTCTCTGAAAACATGTGGCTGTTTCAAGATGCTCTATAAGGAGGCACTTGAAGAAAGATGGGCTGTATGGTTGTCGCCAGAAGAAAGCCATTACTACGCAAATGCCACAGAGTATCCCACTTACAATACGCCAAACAGCACAGACACAAACCTCAAACCTTCTGGCACAAAGTCATTTGGAGTGATGAGACCAAAATTTAGCTTTTTGGACACAACCATAAATGCTATATTTTAAGAGTCAACAAGGCTGATGTTTTTTAGATGTGTGAGCTACAAAGGCAAAGGAAATTTGGTCAAAATTGTTGGAAAGATGAATGCAGTATGTTATCAAAGAATACTGGAGGAACATTTGCATTCATTAGCCAGGAAGCTGCGCATGGGACGTACTTGGACATTCCAACATGACCATGATCTAAAACACAAGGCCAAGTCGACCTGTCATTGGCTTCAGCAGAATAAAGTGAAGGTTCTGGAGTGGCCATCTGTCTCCTGACCTCAATATCATTGAGCCACTCTGGGGAGATCTCAAACGTGCAGTTCATGCAAGACAGCATAAGATTTTACAGGAACTGGAGGCTTTTTGCCAAGAGGAGTGGGCAGCTTTGCCATCTGTGAAGATAAAGAGCCTCATCCACAAATACAACAAAATACTTCAAGCTATCATTGATGTTAAAGGGGGCAATGCACGAGATTAAGAACTGTGGTATGCAAACTTTTGATCAGGGTCATTTGGGTAGTTTTTGTTGCCATTATGATTTTAAGAGTAGACACAGTTTGATAATGGCTTCAGCCAAACACTAACCACGATTGAAAAAAAAGTTTGTGTTTTCATTCATATTCTCTGAAAAATGGCCAAGAAATCAAATTCTGCCAGGCTATGTAAATTTATGAGCACAACTGTATCTGCCTGTATTTCTCAGCATTGAGGACACCATTGATCCTGACCAAATCTCCAATTCCTATTTGCAGAAATGCAGCCCAAAACATTCAAGGAACTTCCACCATGCTTCACTGTTGCCTGCAGACGCTCGTTATTTTACCACTCTCCAACCCTTCGGCGAACAAACTGCCTCCTGCTACAACCAAATATTTTAAAATTTCAACTCATTTCAGAACACCTGCTGCCATTTTTCTGCACCCCAGTTTCCATGTTTTTTGCATAGTTGAGTTCACTTAGCCTTGTTTCCAAGTCTGAGGTATGGCTTTTTGGCCGCAATTTTTCCATGAAGACCACTTATGGCCAAACTTTCCAGACAGTAGATGGGTGTACCTGTGTCCCACTTGTTTCCTCCTATTCTGTGCTGAAGGCACTGCTGGACATCTTCCTATGGCAAAGGGACGTAAGCATGGTGTGTCTTTCATCTGCGGCATTAAGTTTCCTTGGCCGACCAATGCGTCTACGGTCCTCAATGTTGCTAGTTTATTTGTGCTTCTTCAAAAGCGCTTGAACAGCACATCTTGAACCCCCAGTCTGCTTTGAAATCTTTGCCTAGGAGAGACCTTGCTGATGCAGTATAACTACCTTTTTGTCTTGTTGCTGTGCTCAGTCTTGCCATGGTGTATGACCTGTAATATGAAACTGTCTTCCACAACCTCACCTTAGTAAGAGAGTTTGGCTGTTCCTCACCTAGTTTTAAAAATCCTATGTAGCTGTTTATTTCATTTACCTTGTCTATTTTGAAGGATCAGGGTCCAGCATTTCCAGTCATTCTGATAGCTCGTTGAGTGTGGTTCACTGGCCTTGTTAATCTTTAAGCCAGTGCTTCATAACCTTTACCAGTTCGGCCAGATCCGTTTCTCAATGAACGATCCTCCATCTATGCTCTTGCTCACTGGCTTTAACAGCTTGGCTGTTGAAACGTAGGTTCTGAGAGAGGGCATTTTAGATTCTGTAATCATAAGATTAAAAGCTTGTAAATCATCATCTTCCCAGAAGATTTAACAACGCACATGGCAAATTTATTTTCACTGGTGTGAGTCTTCTGGGTGTTTTCTCCAAGTGCGTTTTTAGTGGGTTGTGTGCTTTCTTTCCTACAGTTGGGAATAGAACAACACTTGACCCTTAGCATAATCCAGGTTAGGTATTTGCTCTGTTCATTCTATTTCCTTTTTGCTAAACATTCTCTTGCTAATCATTCACTGTTTTGTACTGTTATACAAGGAATTACACTGGTTGTTCCTCCTTTTTAGGCCTGCACCCTACCCATGGGATCTAGCATGGTCAGTGTTAACAACGACCCATTTTTTTTTAACCTATTTGGGACATATATTGTGATGATGCTATCCTGTAAGGTAACCTTTCTTGTGGCAATCACTTTAGCCTGGATGGTTTCTGAGTTATCAGCCCTGGTCTGCAGGGAGCCTTATTTGATCTTACAAAAAGACTAGGCTGTTTGAGAATTTTGATGGAAAGGTTCTGCTAGCGGATATTTGGTGACCTTCGTTTCCCTTTGTATTTAAATGAAGGATTCCGCGCTTAGGAAAAAAATCAAATTGCTGCAGCCTCTCCAAACAAAGACACCACAAAGTGGTGCCCAATAAACAAATAATCTCAAAAAGGGGAATTGGCGCTGCTAAAACATTGCATAAGTGTCACCTAATAAAGATCAATGGTAAATTGATATGTAACAATGGGAGATCTATAGGGAACAGTAAGATTTATGTGAAAATAATGGAAATGTGGCGCTCGCAAATGTTAAACATGTGACCAAGTGTAGATGAGTGCAGATGTGAATATACAAAGCAAAAAACATGTAAATAAAGTCCAAATGTGCTGAATGTTCTGATCCGCAATGGGATAAAAACTTTTGAAGTGCAATGGACCACAGACACGCCAGGACTTTTCAGGTGCAGAAACGCCACCCCCACATGTGTCCCCACTCACCAAATGGTGATGACCCCCAGCTTTGCAGTCTGGGGGTCACTTCAGGCTTATGTGATGGTATCCAGAGAAGCTCAGGAGTGGTGTTGTGCACATCAGATCAAAGGATTTCTTGTTGGAATTTCTCAGCAGAATCACCAGGCACCAAAAAGGAAAAAATTGAACCAATAGTGAAAAGTACCGTTTGAAAAGGTATTTATTCCATATACAAATGAGTACTTACAAAATAGTTGATAAAAACAGGCATGTAAAGGGATTAGAGATGGATCTGGATGCTGCTCACGACGTGCGTTCCAGAAACCAGGAAGTGCGTTCCAAGGAGCAGGAAATGTCAGTGCCACCAGAAATACGTCGACATGTTTCACCAACCTACAGGGCGTTATTATTATTATTATTATTATTCAGGATTTATATAGCGTCAACAGTTTACGCAGCGCTTTACAATATAAAAGGGAGACAATACAGTTATAATATAATACAATACAATAGGATTAAGAGGGCCCTGCTCAGAAGAGCTTACAATCTAATAGGTCTTTGATATCTCCCTGTTTTTATCAACTATTTTGTAAGTACCCATTTGTATATGGAATAATGGTGCTTTTGAAGTTTAAATTTTATATTATTCAATATGTGAAAATAAGTCCCTATATAGTGTAATGAATCATGCAAAAGTCAATGGAGAACCAAAAAAGATACAAAATCTAATTCCCACCTAAAACATATGCATGAACACCAAGCTATGAATAGAAAGAGCTGTATAGCAAAAATTGCAATCTTTCTGACACTTGTGCAATGTTTTAGCAGTGCCAATTCCCCTTTTTGAGATTATTAGTTACCCTTTGTTGTATGATTCCCCCTCCCCTCCTATTGGTCTAGCTATAACTGTGTTTGAGTGTTTATCTTCCGTCAGTTTGAACCGCTTTTGCATGTCCTGAGGTTACTTATGTTATGATCTGGCCTCTTGCACACTGCATCTTGAAAAAGCTCAGTATCCGTTTTTTTTTTTTTTTCTGATCTTAAAGGCAGCCCATTGTTTACAATGTGCCTTTACACACGTGTGTGTGTGTGTAAACAAGCGCTGCGTTATAATGGGTTAAAAAAAAAGACGCACAAATATGGGCATAACTATTAATACATTTTCCGTAGGCATATATTTTATTTTGTGTGCAAATGTGCCAATACGCGCAAAACACCTGGAATTACATCCAAAAAAAGCAGAAGCTCAAACATTAGTGTGCAAGAGGCCTAACTGTGTCTCTCAATGGACAATATGGATAATATTTTTGTACTCCCATGTAAAATTCTTTTTGGAGTCAATTTAGGGACAGAGCTCCTTCACCTTTTTATATTCTAGCATTGTCTTTTGGATTGCTTGTGACTGAATGATTGTAAGGTGGAATGGGTTATAGCCACAAGAAGGCTGGCCTTCAGTTTTCTATGTGCACAAGTGTCTTCAGTATTTGATATTTCATGGAAGCGTCAGATTCTGGTTTCTCTTTTTGTGCGCAGTGGTTCTCCTTCTCCAACTTCTACATCATTGCATGGCACAGCAGTGACTTGAGATTTGGAGGTTGGGGCCTCATTGTATGGCACGGGTCACTGGTGTATGACAATCTTGGAAATGTCGAATTATGAAGAATCTTGAAGTGAACATGGCTTCTGCTTTTTTCCCTCATAAAAATAAATTGAAAATTTGTTGACAACACTTGACTTGCATAAATTCTTGCTGACTTTAACTTATCACATATCTGTTCACTTAATGACCTATCACATTCCTTTCAATAGAAGTCCAAATTGTAGGTGTATGGTTACTAAGCAAAGACATGGATACTTTTAATTGTATGGTTCACACATTTACTATATACAAATCCATTGATCCTACAACTGTCGATAAAAAAAAATCTCTCCAAAATGTGGAACAATGGCTTTAGAATGAACTGAATTCATTGAGGCCTAAAAATTGTAGGCCATTTCATCCAGGACCTTTATTAGCATGTTTGTCTAGTCATTTTATGACCAGATATGTGGATATAACACCTGTTTTTGATGTTTAAAGAGACCAAGAAGAAAAGATATGTAAATAAATTATGAAAAAGGGTGTTTGTTTTATTTTTTCACTAACTTGAATAAAAATAAAAATGGAGCTGTTGATGGTAGATGAAGGCTCCAGTCGCCAATCGGTTGTCAGAATGCCTTGCTCTTATTGATTGTTTTGGCCCTATTCTCTCTAGCATCCTGCCCTTCATTTTGCATAGTTGCCAGTGTGATTTACCTGTTGTAACTATTGTAACTATGTAAACGTTCCTTCAAGTTTAACATTTTCAAATGTTTTATTTTTTGTTTTTTTTTTTACGCATAGGAATAAATTGTGTAATGTGTTTACATGATGATTTGAAATCGTCCCATTAATGTTCTGTATCGTTGGCTATACTTATGTCTGTGTGTTGAAGTGCAACCATTGCAATAGAGAATTATATATATATGTGTATGTGTGTGTGTATATATATATATATATAATTTTCTCCTACATTACCTTTTTTAATGCTTTAAGCCCTACAGGTTTAGTTTAAAAGAAAAATCAGCACAAGGGCGTCATTGGATTAATTTATGTCCCTGATTTTTACTGGCTCCCGCATTCCTTGAAATCTTTCTCCAATGCCCCACCTTACTCACACTGCAATAATCTTCCAGTATGGCAGGGGCTAATATAGAGGAAGCTGTGACAGGCATGCATCAAGCTTTACTGACTGCCTGCTCTTCCCACCACCTTCCATAGAGTACGGCTTCTATAAATGGAGGCGGTAGGTGGAAAGGGTGGGAATTTCAAGGAATGCAGAATCCAGCTGCACAAGGGGCAAGGGGTGCATTGGATGAATAGTAAGTAATGTCCATTGCGCTGGATTTTTTTTAAAACTATACTTTAGGCTTTAAAAGTTTCAGCTCCAGGCAAACTGCCAAATACACTTATGAAATACTTGCCTGCCAAATGAATTTTATTTATCTCCATCCACTTATTCACACAGCTCCACTACACAACAGCCATGTCTGGTAAGGTAGGTTAAGTTACACTTACTGAACTTGCCCTCCCTAGCTAAGCAGTCGATAGTGACACAGTAGATTGCACTGTTTGATCTTTTTTTGTTTAGTGTGCTGCAAGAGGTTAATATCAGGTCAAATTCAGAAAAATTAAATTTTAATGTATATTTAATGTTTGTAAAAGAATGCAAAACTGCACTCATTTCCCACTCGTACAGCACAGAGTTCTTTTCTTTCTCGTACATCACAGGACACAAAGCCTCAGTAATTACTGATGGGTTATATAGGGTATCACTAGGTGATTGGACACTGGCACGCCCTAGACAGGAAGTTCAACCCCCTATAAAATCCCTCCCCTTACTGGGAATACCTCAGTTTTTTCGCCAGTGTTTAAGGGTCCTTTCACACTGGGGCGGGCGTCGGCGGTAAAGCGCCGCTATTGTAAGCGACGCTTTACCGTCGGTATGCGGCCGTTAGCGGGGCAGTTTTACCCCCCGCTAGCGGCCGAGAAATGGTTAAAAACCACCGCAAAGTGCCTCTGCAGAGGCGCTTTGGTGGCGGTATAACCGCGCCGTCCCATTGATTTCAATGGGCAGGAGCGGTATACACTCCGTTCTTTCACCGCTCCGAAGATGCTGCTAGCAGGACTTTTTTTACCGTCCTGCCAGTGCATCGCTCCAGTGTGAAAGCCCTCGGGGCTTTCACACTGGAATGAAAGCAGCGGCACTTTCGGGTCGTTTTGCAGGCGCTATTATTAGAGCAATAGATCCTGCAAACCGCCCCAGTGTGAAAGGACCCTTAGGTGTTGGTCACGAGTAAAGATGTGCTGGCTGAGCTCCGCTGGAATATCCGCACTGGGGCAAGCCATGGAACCGGATCCATTCAAGGTGTCTTTTCCAGGCCGAATTGAACTCGGGCCCCGTATCCGAAGAAACAAGGTTTTACTTGTAACGCGTCTCTTTTTAGAGAGCTGGACCCCGGGATCCAGTATTTGTTTTTTTCAGCCATATTCCTGGCGGGGTGCTTTACGGGCCCAGAACTGCGGATCCCCCTATTCAAGGGGGCCCCAGTCTCTGAATGTTTTTTTTCTAAACGGAGCCCACCGTGAGAGGTGAAGATTGGGTCTGTTATACAGAACCCTGCAGGTGGAAAAGATAAGGGAGACTCATCAAGAATTTAATTCTAGTAGGTTTCTCCTTTAAGTCAAATGTATGCTATGCCTATAGTTGCCATCGGGGGCTGTCAAGAGCACATACCTTTCATGCCTGTTCTGTCTGTGTCAGTGTCCATGCTGCACACTCCTCCAGCCTTGCTCCAGGTAGGATGTGGGTAAAGGGGGGGTTCTTATCTTCAGGGATTCTCCCCTATGGCTTAGGGGGCCGAGGTGAGCCTTAGCAGGGAGCGGTAGTATACCCCACCACCCGCCGCCACCGCCATTTCGGCAGCTTCCCATCCAACGTCCCTTCTCTCCCCTCCGCCCCAGTCTCCCCTCCATCTTGTTCTGAGGATCGGAGCCTCAGCTCGTGCGGGAAAAGCACAAGTTTTTGAAAAACGAGGGGGGGGGCGGGAGGGGTCATGGGAGGAGGGGGGCGGAGCATTAACGCGTCGTCCGGCGTGATTAGACGCCCACCTCGCCTTTCTACACAAGCTATAAGAGCACTCTCAGGTGCAGGCAGCTTATGTAGGGACACAAAGCTGATGGGCGCATGTGAGTGTGGGACACAGGCTTTCCCAGGCAGCATTTACTTAAAGCGGGGGTCCACCTATCTATCGTTTTTTTTTTTTTTGAGTTCATTCACAAACTTTTCTTCTCAGCATTACATACTCACATATTGTGTGTAATATGTCTGCCTGTGTCAGATTTCGTCGGAAAGAATAACTTATATTATTCGCTGCAGGCGGTTTCCATCTTCATTGTGGGCATTTGAAGCCCACAAGCATTTATTTCCTGGATGTGGTGAATGCTGTGCTCCCAGCATTCACCGCTCGTTCCCGCACATGCTCAGTGGCATCCTGGGAAGCCTGAGACTAGCTCCCAGGAGTCTGGGAGAGGCTAGAAACACGCCTACTCCCACGGGAGGAGAACCAGGAAGTGCAAAGAAGAATAGAAAAATAAAAGGTAATTACGGCGATTTAAATTTTTTTAAATGGCATGTCAGCATCTAGGCAAGGAAGAGAATACAAACAGATATTGTTCAAAATTTGGGTGGAACCCCGCTTTAACCACTTAAGGACCAGCCTCGTTTTGGATTTTAGGTGTTTAAAACAGGTTTTTCTGCTAAAAAATTACTTAGAACCCCCAAACATTATATATGGTTTTTCTTCTAACACCCTAGAGAATACAATGGCGGTCATTGCAATACTTTTTTTTGCACCGTATTTGCGCAGCGGTCTTATAAGCGCACTTTTTTTGGAAAAAATTCACTTTTTTGAATAAAAAAATAAAACAGTAAAGTTATCCCAATTTTTTTTTATATTGTGAAATATAATGTTACGCCAAGTAAATTGATACCCAACATGTCATGCTTGAAAATTGCGCCCGCTCGTGGAATGGCGTCAAACTTTTACCCTCAAAAATCTCCATAGGCGACGTTTAAAAAATTCTACAGGTTGCATATTTTGCGCTACAGAGGAGGTCTAGGGCTAGAATTATTGCTCTCGCTCTACCGGTCGCGGCGATACCTCACGTGTGGTTTGACCACCGTTTTCATATGCGGGCGCTACTCGCGTATGCGTTTGCTTCTGCGCGCGAGCTCAACGGGACAAGGGGGGTTTTAAACATTTTTTTTTTTTTTTTTTTCTCATTTATTTTACAATATTTTATTTATTTTTACACTGTTTAAAAAAAAAAAATTGTGTCACTTTTATTCCTATTACAAGGAATGTAAACATCCCTTGTAATAGAAAAAAGAATGGCAGGACCTCTTAAATATGAGATCTGGGGTCAAAAAGACCTCAGATCTCATATTTACAATAAAAAAAAAAAGTCATTTAGAAAAATGACATTTGAAAAAATATGCCTTTAAGAGGCGTGGACGTTAGTGACGTTTTGACGTCGCTTCCGCCCAGCAGTGTCATGGAGACGAGTGAGCGCCATCTTGGCCTCACTCGTCTCCAGACACACCACGGCACAGGACGCGATCGCCTCCGCCGCTACCGACGGCTCCGGTAAGCGTCGGAGGGCACCGGATCGCGGCGGGAAGGGGGGGCCCTCTCCCACCACCGATAAAAGTGATCTCGCGGCGAATCCGCCGAAGGGACCACTTTTATCTGAAAGCCGGCCGCCGCACGAAAACGGGGATACGGGGGTTATGGCAGCTAGCTGCTGCCATAACAACGATATCCCCGTTCAAACTTAGGACGTACATAGTCGTGCGGCGGTCGGGAAGTGGTTAAGCACCAAACTGAGTATTGGTATCAGCGGCAGTTGCTGAACTACATCGCTCAGCAGTCAGTGCATTTTTTGTGGTACCTCTATCTTTGTTGCTTGGCACTATGGGCCGAAGAGGTACAAATACCCCGAAAAATAGGGGCTCAAAGGGATCCCCCTCAGGATCTGAGGACCTCCCCTCTGCAGCACCTTCCCCTCCTGAAGGACCTGGGGTAGCTGGCCAGGGTTAGTCGTCAGGGGTTGCAACTGCTTCTGCCACTTCTGGCACCCCTGTATCCATTACGCAGGAGGTTTTTTCCTAAACCATAAATGGTTTAGAGGAAAGATTAGTGGGCTTAATCGCATCTTCACTCAGTGGAAGAAAACGCACTAGGTCCCCCTCTACCACCCAGGACCGTCAAACAGAGGAACTATGGGAAAAGGGGGAGGAATCCCTCTCAAGATCGGGATGAGACTGATGATTCCTCTTCTGAGGAATCTAGTGGAGAAGGGCCCTCTTCAGCTTCTCAGGATGAGTCAAAGAACCCTCCTCTTGTTTGGGTTCACAGAAGCCTCCTCAAACTACACATGCCTTTCCTGTTCATAGTTTACTGGAAAAGCTTATTTATTCTGAGTGGGATAAACATTTTTTCCCTCCTAAAAAGTTTTCAACGCTTTATCCTATGGAGGAAAAATTTACTAAGATGTGGGGTATACTGGCAATTGACGCCGCCATTTCCTCCGTAAATAAAAGTCTGACTTGTCCTGTTGACAACGCTCAGATGCTTAGGGATCCAACTGATAAGAAATTGGAATTGCTGTTAAACTTTTTCTCCTTGGCAGGTTCAGTGGCTCAACCTGCAGTGGCAGCAATTGGAGTTTGTCAATACTTGAGAGACCATGTTAAACAGGTGCTCAAAGTTTTACCTAAACAGCAAGCTCAGGGGTTGGCTAACTTACCAGCGGCTTTGTGTTTTGCTGTTGACGCAATCAGAGATTCTGACCTCTCGCCTTGCGCTTGGGTTGGTACATATGCGTAGAATCTTATGGTTGAAAAATTGGTCAGCCGAATCACCATGTAAGAAACTCCTAGCAGGATTTCCCTTTCGTGGTGCAAGACTGTTCGGAGAGGATTTGGACAATTATATCCAAAGGATCTCTAGTGGGAAAAGCACTCTTTTACCAGTAAAGAAAAGGGGTAAACGTCCTTCCTTTTAAACGGGCTCTTTCTCCAGTGCCAGGGGCATCAGCCTCCAAGCAGTCACGACGGCCTCCTCCGTCAGGCTCAAAAGTTAAATCTCAGAGTCAACCCCAGGGACAGAAGAAGTCCTGGGGGAGGAAGTCTACAAGACAAAAAGCTAAAACCTCCTTATGAAGGGGTTCCCCCGCTTGCTCGAATGGGGGAAGACTGCTAAAGTTCTCAAGGGTCTGGCAGGAGGATTTTCAGGACAGATGGGTAGTGTCTACAATGACTCTAGGTTACAAACATAGCGTTCCGGGATTTCCCCTCTCCTCGTTTCCTCAGATCAAATGTCCCCAAAGACCCAGGGAAAAAAAAGTCTCTTTCTAGCGTTGGAGCAACTTGTCGCAAAAGGTTATCGTGGTAGTTCCCACACAAGAGCAGGGATTGGGGTTTTATTCAAACCTTTTCACGGTACCAAAGCCAAATGGAGATGTCAGACCATTCTAGATCTCAAAGATCTAAACCGATTCCTAAAGGTACGGTCCTTTCGCATGGATTCAATCCGATCAGTTGTCTTAATCCTACAAGGAGGAGAGCTTCCGGCATCAATAGACATCAAGGATGCATACCTGCATGTACCTATTTTCCCTGCTCATCAAAAATATCTGCGTTTCAAAGTAGAAAAACGGCACTTTCAGTTTGTAGCCCGGCCTTTCGGGCTAGTGACTGCACCTCGGGTGTTTACAAAGATCTTGGCTCCTCCGCTAGCCAGATTAAGATCCCAGGGTATAACGCTAATGGCATACCTAGACGACCTGCTCTTGGTAGATCGGTCAGTGGCCCGCTTGGACCAAAACTTGGTCACCACATTAAAATACCTAGGTTGGGTCCTCAACTTAGAGAAGTCTTCTTTAAATCCAGTAAGAAGACTAGAGTATTTGGGTCTGGTCATAGATATGGCCCAGAGAAGGGTATATTTACCCCAGGCAAAAATCAGTGCCATAAAGAATCTGATTCAGGAAGTCAGGGCAAAGAAGGGTCCTTCTATTCGCCTTTGTATGAGGCTGCTGGGAAAGATGGTGGCTTCATTCAAAGCAGTTCCCTATGCTCAGTTTCATTCGAGACTGCTGCAAAACAGTATCCTGTCCGTCTGGAACAAAAAAGCCCCTGCGTTGGATTTTCCAATGCGCCTGTCTCCTACAGTGCGTCAGAGCCTCAGTTGGTTGATTCCCGAGAATCTGCAAAAAGGAAAGTCCTTTTTACCAGTTACCTGGACAGTGGTAACAGATGCCAGTCTTTCAGGTTGGGGAGCAGTTACCCATCAACATTCTGGAGATCCATGCGGCATATCTATCCCTAAAAGCTGTACACGCAGGTTACAGGGTTGCCCTGTCAGGATCCAGTCCGACAATTCCACAGCAGTAGCTTATATCAATCACCAAGGAGGAACCAGGAGTCATGCAGCTCAGGGAGAGGTAAACCAGATCTTAATCTGGGCAGAGAAGCATGTGCCATGCATATCGGAAATCTTCATTCCGGGGGTAGAGAACTGGTAGGTGGACTACTTAAGTCGCCAGCAGTTAGTTCCAGGGGAATAGTCTCTTCACCCCGCCATCTTCTTGGCCATATGCCAAAGATGGGGAGTTCCGGATGTAGATCTCTTTGCATTCAGGTTCAACAACAAGATCGACAACTTTGTGTCAAGAACAAGGGATCCACCTGCATGTGGGACAGATGCGTTGGTGACTCCATGGCATCGGTTCTCTCTGATTTATGCATTTCCTCCTATTCTGCTGCTGCCAAGACTTCTTTGCAGGATCAAGCAGGAAAAGAAGTTGGTGCTTCTGGTGGCCCAGAAGAGCTTGGTATGCGGAAATAGTGAAGATGGCAGTAGGTTCCCCTTGGACCCTACCGTCGCGTCCAGACCTGCTATCCCAGGGATCAGTGTTCCATCCTGCCTTACAAATGCTAAATTTGACGGTTTGGCTATTGAAACCCACGTTATAAAGAGTCGTGGGCTTTCAGGTCCTTGGAATTCTACCTTGATTAATGCAAGGAAGCCAGCTTCCAGAATGATTTATCATAGAGTCTGGAAAGCATATGTCTCCTGGTGTGAATCCAGGGGTTGGCATCCCAGAAAATATATAGGCAGAATCCTTGAATTTCTGCAAATGGGGTTAGAGATGAAGTTAGCCTTGAGCACCATCAAGGGCCAGGTCTCAGCCTTATCAGTTCTGTTTCAACGTCCACTTGCTTCGCATTCTTTGGTCCAAAACTTTATACAGGGGGTAACGCGCCTTAATCCTCTGGTTAAGGTGCCCCTAAAACCCTGGGACTTGAATTTAGTTCTGTCAGCTTTACAAAAGCAGCCTTTTGAACCGATACATCAAATTCCCTTAGTTCTGATGACAAGGAAATTCATTTTTCTGGTGGCCATATCTTCTGCCAGAAGAGTATCAGAATTAGAGGATCTTTCTTGTAAAGAGCCATATCTAATAATGCACAAGGATAGAGTGTTGTTACGTCCTCATCCTAGCTTTCTACCAAAGGTGGTTTCAGGTTTTCATGTAAACAAAGATATTATTCTGCCTTCCTTTTTTCCAGATCCCTGTTCTACGGAAGAAAGGTCACTACATTCTTTGGATGTAGTGAGAGCAGTCAAAACCTATCTGGAAGCAACTGCTCAGGTTCTCAAAACAGATGTTTTGTTTGTGTTGCCAGAAGCTCCTAACAGAGGACAGGCAGCGTCGAAATCTACCATTTCTAAATGGATTTGACAAGTAATTGTTGAAGCTTTTGTTTTGAAACAAAGTTCCGCCTTTTCAGATCAAGGCTAGGGCTATTAGTGATTCGTGGGCAATGCATCACCAGGCCTCCATGGCTCAGATCTGCAAGGCCGCAACCTGGTCGTCGGTCCATACATTCACCAAATTTTATCAGGTGGATGTGAGGAGGCATGAGGAATAACGCCTTTGGGCATAGTGTGCTGCAGGCAGTGGTACAAGGTCCTCAGGTCTGATTACACCCTACTTTGTGTGGTTCCCCTCCCCTCAGCTAGCATTGCTCTGGGACATCCCATCAGTAATTACTGAGGCTCTGTGTCCTGTGATGTACAAGAAAGAAAATAGGATTTTTATAACAGCTTACCTGTAAAATCCTTTTCTTTTGAGGTACATCATGGGACACAGAGGTCCCACCCCTCTTCTAATACACTTGTATTGCTTTGCTACAAAACTGAGGTATTCCCAGTAAGGGGAGGGATTATATAGGGGGATGAACTTCCTGTCTAGGGTGTGCCAGTGTCCAATCATCTAGTGATACCCTATATAACCCATCAGCAATTACTGAGGCTCTGTGTCCCCTGATGTACCTCAAAAGAAAATGATTTTACAGGTAAGCTGTTATAAAAATCCGATTTTTTTAGACCATTGAGATATACCACACCCCCGGTGATTGAACATTGCCAAATAGTAAAGCTTGATTCAGCCCTGCATCACCCCTTCCACTCCCATCAGGGCTTTGGTTTTTCGCTAGTGTCAGTAGGTGATAAACATGGCGCTCTCTGCTTTGAGAGTTTTCTTTCAATGGTGTTATTAAAAATATGTTCGTCTATTGAACCTTTGTTTTGTAGAGAATCCCTACAGGCTGATTTTAAACCCTGGGGAGAAGACCTGTAACCGTCTGTGTGCACTGGACCTTGTTAAATGTTATAGTTAGGTTGAAATAAACACAAGTCCATCTAGTTCAACCAGAAAAAAAAAAAATACAATCCCATATACACAATCCTTCACCCAGGTGTTACAGGTGTTTGCCTGTAACACCAATCACACTGGGCAGAACCTCTCCATTTCTAAATTGTACAGTATGGGCCACATTGCAACATTGGGATCTCAGACTTCTAGGTGGTGGGACACTAAATGTGCTTACCTTGGCTTAAACAACCTGGCTGTTTAAAGAGGAACTGCAGTCTGCTTACATAATTTGTAAAAAAAAACATCTTTGCCATTCTGAAGCTTCCCTCCGACCACTTTGCATATTATTTTATATATACTGTGATTCTGTACTTGCCAAATATGCTGCAGAAATTTCCCTCCACTAAGTCTGGCTGCATCCATTTTAATTGTGGGCAGCTAAAGCTGCTGCCTGTTCACTTCCTGGATTTACAGAGGCACACCTACAGCTCTCATTGGCCCTTTCGTGACTCACCCCCCTCCCTTCCTGACATGACTCACCCCCCTCCCTTCCTGACAAACTCTCGGCAGAGTGAGAGAGCTGTGCATGATGTCATAAGCTTAGGCTTTTTACCAGACAAGAAACAGGAAGTGGGCTGTATATATATTTACTGGCAGAAAAAAATGTTTTACTATCCAAAGTTAAAACAAGGGCAGAAGATTTTATAGATGGAAAGTTGAAAAAAATTACCGAAGGTCCACTTTAAGCTCTGGTCCTAAAAGACAGGAGGACCTTTGGAATCTGTGAACCCCCACCTTGCTGAAGGCCATAAAGTTGTTGTGCCACAAAGGCTACCACAGCACATGGAAAGCCTTCTTTGCTTGGTGCCAAGAGAGATCATCCTGGGACAGGTTTCATCTTTACTTCAGCGAGTCTTGGATTAGTTAATTACCCTGAAACTATTAAGGGTCAGGTTTTTGCCTTATAGCAGGGCTTTTGTTTAACCCCTTCACGCCTAAGGGTAAAATCAATCTAAATGCCTAAGCACAGTTTTGCAAGTTTGACAGTAAAACTGTATATATTGTCGTCATAACTACTTGGTGTATCCAGGTGGATTATACCTTGTTTTTATTTTTTCAGGACAAATTGGGTTTTCTTTTGGTGGTTCATTTATAACTGATCTTTTTTTTTTTTTTTTTTTTTATATCAAAGGAAAACGGGTCCAAAATGGTTAAAAAAAAAAAAAAAAGTGTGTGTGTGTATATATGTGTGTGTGTGTGTGTGTATATGTATGTATGTATGTGTGTATGTGTGTGTGTATGTATATATATATATATATATATATATATATATATATATATATATTATATACATACACACACACACACTTGTGTGATAAAGTATTTCCCCCCTTCCTGATTTTTTTTTTTTCATATTTGTCACACTTAAATGACTCTGATCATCAAACAAATTTTATTGTTACACAAAGATAACCCAAGTAAATTCAAGATGCAGTTTTTAAATTATTACATTTTATTAAGGGAAAAAAGCTGTTCAAACCTGCCTGGCCCTATGTGAAAAAGTAATTGCCCCCTCCCATGCTGAATCATGAATGAACTGTGATTAACCACAATTTTTTGGAAAGATGAGTTAAATTTCACTGGCCACACCCAGGCCTGAATCCTGCCAAACCTGTTGAATGAAGAAATGACATAAATAGAAGCTGTCTGACAAAGCGAAGCACGCTAACGGATCATAAAAAGCCACACATCATGCCACAATCTAAAAAATTTCAAGAACAGATTAGAAAAAAAGTAATGTCCATGTATTGGTCTAGGAAGGGTTTCAAAGCCATTTCTAAGGCTTTGGAAATCAAGTGAACCACGGGTAGAGCCATTCTCCACAAATGGAGATAATTTGGAACAGTGGTGAACCTTCCCAGGAGTGGCCGGCCTACAATAATTACTCGAAGAGCATGACGACTCATCCAGGAGGTCATAAAAGAACCCAGAACAACATCCAAAGAACTGCAGGCCTCACTTGTCTCAGGTAAGGTTGGTGTTCATGATTCAACAATTAAGGAGACTAGGCAAAAATGGCATCCATGGGAGAGTCCCAAGGCCAAAGCTACTGCTGACCAAAAAGAACACAAAGGCTTATCTCACATTTACCAAAAAAATCTTCATTATCCCCAAGGCTTTTAGGCAAATATTTTGTGGCCTGATGAGACAAAAATGTAACTTTCTGGAAGGTGTGCGTCCCATTACATCTGGCATAAAACAAATACAGCATTTCATAACAAGAACATCATACCAACAGTCAGACATGGTGGTGGTAGCATGATGGTCTGGGGGCTGCTTTGCAGCTTCAGGACCTGGACGACTTACCATAATTGATGGAACCATGAATTCTGAGCTCTACCAGAAAATCCTAAAGGAGAATGTCCAGCCATCAGTTCATGAGCTCAAGTGCATTTGGGTTATGCAGCAGGACAATGATCCGAAACACAACAGCAAGTCCAACTCCAAATGGTTCATACAAAGCAAAATTTATGTTTTGGAGTGGCCTAGTCGAAGCCCGGCCCTAAATCCAATTGAGATGCTGTATCATGACCTTACAAAGGCTGTTCATGCTGGAAAACCCTCCAATGTGGCTGAATTAAAACAATTCTGCAAAGAGTGGGCCAAAATTGCTCCACGGCAATGTGAAACTCATTGCCAGTTATCGCAAACGATTGCAGTTGTTGCCGCCAAGGGTGGCACAACCAGTTTTTAGGTTTAGGGCGCAATTACTTTTTCACATAAAGCCAGGCAGGTTTGTACAGCTTTTTTGCCTTAATAAATGAAACCATCATTTAAAAACTGCATTTTGTATTTACTTGGGATATCTTTTTGTAATAAAATTAGTTTGATCTGAGTTATTTAAGTGTGACAAATATGCAAAAAAAAAAAAATCAGAAAGGGGGCAAATACTTTTTAACACACGTGTGTATGTATATGTGTATATTATATTTAGCTGTATATTTCATGCTATTAACATCATTTACAACCAAAGAACAACACAAAATAAATGTTCCTGCTTCGGACAATTGCAACGATACCAAATGTGTGTGCTGTTTTTGTACCCGTGGTATAGCCCAGAAACAATGGTGCGTATTTTGCTAGAGGAAAATGCAATGCATCTTCATGTTCATTCAGAAGAGGAAATAAACACAATGCGGGCTCACAGTGACTGATCACTGATAGCCAATCATGCGATCACAGCGATCAGGTGACTTGGAACTGACAGTCCTGGGTCCTGATCGTTAGGGCGAGAACCCAGTGCTGGAAGTGTGCTGTGCAGTGCACTCACAGCACAAAGGGAGATATGCATATATGTGGCCCCATGGAAAAAAAGAACACTTCCGTGAGGCCGCATATGTGTCACATCGGCGTGAAGGGTGGCTCACATTGTACCACAAGTAATCTCTGCATTAACCCCATGGGACCTCAATCTGGTGGTTCTGATCCTTCAGGGGCTTGTCTTTTCTTTCCCGCAAGGTTGCCTTTTTGTGGCCATTATAAACTATTAATATATCTTTGCGCTGGTCTGGTATAGGACTGCTGCAACCCAAATCCTGGAAAGGAATGTTAAATAAAACAAAAAATACTAATGGTGCGCTGTTCCTTTTTAGATGTGTGAACTTGTGATAATGTGCTAAAATAGCAGATAAGGTGAGTGAATTAATCTGACACAATCACTCCTATAACTTGGGCTCAAACAATAAATGTGAATAATGTGTATAAATGTACGCCTGATCATAGGTTCACCACTAAAATGGTGCAAAAAATTGTCACAATATATTACTCAAAAGATTTTCCAGTGTGCCAAAAACAAAAATATAATATGCAATCCAAAAACTCAAGTCCATAAAACAAGTCAACACACTTGATAGAAAATGTATGTAGCAAATGAATGTGTAAATTAAATATTCCATTCCATGTCCACCAGTGCTCAAAGAAAATGAAAAAAAGTGCACCATCCACAGGAAAAGAGGATGGCCTCTTAACAGTTTCGATGGATCCCTATTACAGAGATGAAAGGGGCTTATGCAGGAATGATCACAGGTGTGGAAGTTTCAAACAGCTTGTCTTGATATGCTTGTAGGGATAAACTCCATCTGTCCAAAGACCATATATAGTGTAAATCAGCCAAACTTGTATTGAAAGGATAAAGGTTACATTTACATTGAGGTAAATTTTTTTTTTTTATTTATTTTTTTAGCATGAACCTGTATCGCTAGCGGCGGTATCAGCCTGCTAACTAGTTCAGATAGTGTTGCAAGTACTGTCCAGTCCGATGCGTTTCCACACAACTGTCCTATACTGGGAAATGGAGATTCTTTTGCATCGGAGAGTACTTGCAATGCTATCTTAACTAGTTGGCAGGCTCATACTGCCACTAGTGATGCAGTTCATGCTTGGATATCTTAACCTCAATTTAAGTGTATCCTTTTAATAAAAATGTTTGGCTGACTTACACTGAGGCTTCTCTCTTTTCTATATATGGTCTTTGGAAACATGGAGTTTATCCCTGCAAGCATATCAAGACATGCTGTTTGAAACTTCCACACCTGTGATCATTCCTGCACAAGCCCCTTTGATCTCTGTAGCAGGGATCCATCTAATCTGGTAAGAGGCCATCCTCTTTTCTTGTGGATGGAGCCCTTTTTTTCAGTGGAATAATTATTTACAAATTTATTTAATATATATTTTTGTTTTTGGCACACTGGAAAATCTTTTGAGTAATATATTATGATAGGTTTACCACTAAAATGGTGCAAAAACAATGATTAGAGTATATTTATACACATTATTCATATTTATTGTTTGAGCACAAGTTATAGGAGTGATTGTGTCAGATTAATTCACTCACCTTATCTGCTATTTTAGCACATTAACACATGAGTTCACAAAACTAAAGGAACAGCGTACCGTTTAGTAATTTTTTTTTTTTTTTTTGGGTCATTACCTCGGTTAGAAGGGTGCCTGAACCTGTGGTGGCCTTATCCTGTAAAGAACTGTTTATTGTACTTCGCAAGGACATGGTTGTTTCCTCACTATGACCTCCTTTTCTTTTCTTTTTTTTTTTTTTTTGCCTAACGTGATCTTGGTATTTCATTTGAGTCAGGACATAGTGTTGCCTCCTTTTTTCAGCTCCCAAGCATCCTAAGGAGATTGTTTTCCACCGTCTGAATGTAGTTAGGGTTGTGCAAGTCTGTCTTGAAGGCATGCCCTCAATTCATAATTTTTTTCCTGGGTTCACATGTGTGCGGCTGCGGTTTCTAGCCTTGGGTGAGGTGTGTTTTTTTTTTTTCTCTCAAGTTCTGGTGCCATTCAGGTCCGAATTAGTGCCTGAAAAAATTGTGGGAGTAAATAAATATAAACAAACACAAAGTGCAGTCCCACAGTCCAAATGTGTCAATATAAAAACATCAAATTTGTAGTGTAAGAGGTCTTGGGCTGGCACATGGTGGAGGAAGAAGCAGTTGGTTTTGGGACAAATGGTACAGTTATTGCTTTAAGAGTGTTTTTACTGAATGTTGACACGCTTGGACTGAGACAACTTTTTGTGTTCATTATTTACTACCAGTTTTTGAATTCAAATTTTATTTAACTCTGGTTCTGGACTATGTCTGATTTTAAATTTAACGCTTGATTAGAGTGTTTGAACATCTAGGTGTATATGTGTATTTTTTTTTCCATGTATAGTATTTATGATTCAAGATAAGATAATGCTGGGAGTGGACTGGGTTTTATAGCGCTGAGCAAAGCTTTGCTTTTTGCCAATGTCAAATTACCTGGAGGTGCAGCATAATCCAATGGTCTAAGAATTTGCTCTGCTGTGTCCTGTGATGTACTGCAATGAAGGGATTTTACTGGTACAATGCATCTGGAGAGTATTCACAGTGCTTCACTTTTTCCACATTTTGTTATGTTACAGCCTTATTTCAAAATGTATTAAATTCATTTTTTCCTCAAAATTGTACTAACAATACCCCATAATGACAACATGAAAGAAGATTGTTTGAGATCCTTTGCAAATTTATTAAAAATAAAAAACGAAAAAAATCATATGTACATAGGTATTCACAGCCTTTGCTCAATACTTTGTTGAAACACCTCTGGCACCAATTACAGCCTTTTTGTGTATGATGCTACAAGCTTGGCACACCTATTTTTGGGCAGTTTCTCCCATTCTTTTTTGCAGGACCTCTTAAGATCCATCAGGTTGGATGGGGAGCACAGCCTTTCCCAGATCTCTCCAGGGTTGTTCAATCAGGTTCAAGTCTGGGCTCTTGCTGGGCCACTCAAGGACATTCAGAGTTGTCCCGTAGCCACTCTTTTGTTATCTTGGCTGTGTGCTTAGGGTTGTTGTCCTATTGGAAGATTAACCTTCGAGTCTGAGGTCCACAGTGCTCTGGAGCAGGTTTTCATCGAGGATGTCTCTGTACATTGCTGCATTCATCTTTCCCTCGATCCTGACTAGTCTAGTTCCTGCCGCTGACAACATGATGCTGCCACCACCATGCCTCACGGTAGTGATAGTATTGGTCAGGTGATGAGCGGTGCCTTTATACCTCCAGACATGACGCTTGCGATTCAGGCCAAATAGTTTAATCTTTGTGTCATGAGACCAGAGGATTTTGTTTCTCACGGTCTGTGAGTCCTTCAGGTGCCTTTTGGGAAACTCCAGTTGGGCTGTCATGTGCCTTCTACTGAGGAGTGGCTTACGTCTGGTGGTGGTGGGGTGCTGCCGAGATGTTTGTTCTTCTGGAAGTTTTTCTACAGAGAAATGCTGGAGCTCTGTCAGAGTGACCATCAGGTTTTTGGTCACCTCCCAGACTAAGGCCCTTCTCCCCCGATCGCTCCGTTTTGGCCGAACAGCCTGCTCTAGGAAGAGGTCCTGGTGGTTCCAAACTTCCATTTACGGATGATGAAGGCCACTCTGCTCATTGGGACCTTCAATGCCGCAGACATTTTTCTGTACCCTTCCCCAGATCTGTGCCTTGATACAATCCTGTCTTGGAGGTCTACAGAACAATTCTTGGATTTTATGGCTTGGTTTGTGTTCCCTACATGCACTGTTAACTGTGGGACTTTGCATAGACTGGTGTGTGCTTTTCCAAATCATGTCCAATCAACTGAATTTACCACAGTAGAAACTTCTCAAGGATGATCATTGAAAACAGGTTGCACCTGAGCTAAATTTTGAGTGTCATGGCAAAGGCTCTGAATACTTATGTACATGTGATATTTTTTTTTTTTTTTTTTAATAAATTTGCAAAGATTTCAAACAAACTTTTTTCATGTTGTCATTGTGGAGTATTTGAAGAATTTTGAGAAAAATAATGAATTTGATCCATTTTGGAATAAGGCTATAAAAGAACAAAATGTTGAAAAATTAAAGTGCTGTGAATACGTTCCAGATGCACTGTAAGTCAATAATCCTATGTTGTGTTTATCTGCCTTAAGTTCAGCTTTTTGTAGATAGTGTTTTTTTTTTTTTGTTTTTTTTTTATTACAGGTACTTGTAAGCTCCATAAATGTATGTAGCGCTTTACATATATAGTGTACATTCACATCAGTCCCTGCCTTCAAGGAGCTTACAATCTAAGGGTCATAATTCACCTATCTTACTGTTATCCCTGAAACATGAATAGAATTCTTTCAGTGAGGCAATTGTTACAGTGACAAAAAGTTCTCCAGTCAGAATGTGCATGCCTTCCTATTGGCGATCAAAACAACCACTAAGTTTGAAAGACTGGTTCCCTAGACTGAACAAACACGCGCACTCTTACTAATGCTACACTCTAATTTTCACCCCATGTTATCAACTTTTGCTTACACTCATTACCGTTGCCCCACATTTGCTCACTTTTTTTTAATCACTTTCTTCTCATACACCCTCCCCTCATCCAGTTCATGAGAAGTGCCATGTTTCCTGAGACTGAGAATTTGAATTTAAACAAACCACAGAGTATGTCACCAGAAAGTTCCTCTGGACCCTTGATCTGTAACACCTCCGGGATTCCAGAGTGCAGCCTGCTATGCTGTAGGTTCCCCTGAATGGACAGCAATATGGTGGGTTTGTGAGTATACCCTGGTGTCATCCAGACACCGGGGAGAGAGCGCATATGTGTGGGGGATGAAGCATTAGGCACACCTGAATCTTCCCAGGAGTCTTGCTGATCAGCAAAACTACACCATGCTGTCTAGTTCCGCCATGACACCTATGAATTTGGCAGATGGCTCCAAGGTAAGTTGTGTGGTGGGGTTATTTGCCTATAAATTAGTGCTGCGCTACCAAAAAAAGTGCGGTTACAGTGCCTTTACAAGGTCAACAAAATAATAAATGAATAAAATGCAAAGGTGTACAAACACTCAACCATGTTTATTTTGTAAATCCAGCAAAATGGCATGATGCATATATTAGTAAAGTAAATAATATGCATTGTCAAAATCCACAAAAGGGAAAAGGGGGGAAAAAAACTGTCTTTTTGTATATAATTGTGGTATATCCCTTCACCATTAGCTGTGATTGTCCTTACAAATTAGTAATCTTCCCTTTCTACCGTAGTGTCACCTCTGTGTTCACTAGTCTCTCACCTTGGTACAGCTTAGGGTAAGCATGAAATGATAGTACAAATCTGTTAAAGCTTTAGCATCTGCTCGCCTCCAGGGGTCCTCTGTTTGTTCTCCCAGTCAGCTGTTCTCTATAGTGGATCAGGGCTCTGTGGTGCTCCTGAGGGTCATCTCCATGTCATCCACAGTTTATGTATATATTATAAATATATATGAAAGACTCTCCCATAGTGTGATGGAAGTGATGCCAGCACTGGTACGATTTTGGCACTTGTGGATTTTCGTGTTTTTTAAATGTGAGTAATAGCTGTTTGGATTTAATAAACTTTGCAAACGATATCACACAATGGTCTTTCATATATATCTGTGGATGACATCGAGAGAAGAGCCCTGATCCACCATAGAGAACAGCTGACTGGGAGAATAAACAGAGGACTCCTAGAAGTGAGCAGATGCTAAAGCATCACCAGATTTGTAATATTACATGCTTACCCTAAGCTGTGCCAATGTGAGAGGCTAATGAGCACAGAGGTGACACTACGGTGGGTGAAAGAAAAGATTACTCATTTGTAAGGACAGTCACAGCTAATGGTGAAGGGATATACCACCATTATATACAAAAAAGGACAGTTTCTTTCAGTTGGAATAGACACTTTGTTTATAGTGAACATTGATCACCCTGAATACTTTACTGCACTGTTTGAATAGATTTGTACTTTATTTTAGTAATTAGCAATTATTTTCTATTTTCTTTTCCCTGGATTTGCACATTGTATCATATTTACTTTAATTAATTTATGTGTCATTCAATTTTGCTGGATTTACAAGCTACACTTGGTTGAGTGTTTGTACACCTTTGCATTTTATTTTATTGAACTTGTAAGGCACAGTAACCACATGTTTTTCTGGTAGTGCAGCAGTTATTTATTTTTTCCTCGTCAAATTTGTTTATATTTCAAATATAATAAAGATTGACAAATTGAGTACATACAAGGATGGTGGTACAATATTCAAATTGCAATAAAGCTAAACATATGGGTTTATGAACAGGATGAGTACATAACAATGTAAAAATTTAACGAGTAGGGCAACGAATAAACCAATAGAGTATTACAACAAAAACATTAGAAAATTCTATCAGAAGGAAAAAAGTAAGCTAGTGACTATTCATTTTGCAAAAGCAGTAATAAGGAGATAAATCTAATGGGTATATATTAAAAACAGAAGAGATAATGTGTTTATACTGTAGGTACCACACAATATTAAAAGATAGGTATAAAATAAAAAATAGGAGTAGATAGAAAAAAAGGGGGGGGGAAGGGATTGGGGGGGAGGTGTTACGGTGACAATGTGATCCCAAATGAATAGAAAGTATAGTCAAGGCAAATACAGGCGGTCCCCAGGTTACGAACAAGTTAGGGACTGTAGGTTTGTTCTTAAATCAAATTTGTAAGTCAGCACTGTGCATTTTTAAGTGCAACTCCAACCTGTGCAGTAAAGTGGGATGTTTCGGGCGCTTCTATGTGTGCAGTTGTCTTTTTGGGCTCTTGCGGCCATGCAGTACAGCACTGTGTCCGGCGCTGCAAGATGGCTGCTCGGTGGTATCTGGGACCAGTGTGGAGTGCAAGCGGCCAGCAGTGACATCACACCACCTTCGTTCGTAAGTGGGAGTCGTTCGTAACACGGATGTTCGTAACTCGGGGACTGCCTGTAAAATTACCAAGGCAATAATGGTGTCATCAAAGTCTGGAGGTAAACAGTGCTTAACCCAAGGAATCCAGAGTTTCTCAATTGACCAGTTCAAGCTCTTTCGATTGCTTCCATTTTAGCATAAGAGCTTTATTAGTTCTGTGTATGGTTTCATCTAGAATTAAATATTTTCCATGCCTTAGCTATGTTTTGCTTTGCGGCTGTTAGGAGCTGTAAAAGGAAGGTGAAATTGATTCTGTGCGATCCAATCAGGTTTAATAGGGCTGTAGCAGGATTGGGCTGTATAGGTGTATCAAAGATTTTGAAGTCAAAAACTGCCTGCCAGCATTTTTTGGCAATTGGGCAATCCCACCAAATATGAAGTTGAGTGCCAGACTTTGAACAGCTGCGAAAACAAGCTCCAGGGTAAGCACTTATTTATTTTTCATTCACATCTATCACAATAGCTACAGATAAGCTATAAAGTGCTGGCAGCAGCAGAACACTTTTCACTTGTGCTATCACTGTGTGTGAGTATAAGGGCAATTCACTACACCTTCTTTTTTTTTGCCTATAGCTCTCCTTCCTACCATACCTGTACTGTGGGGAGGCACAGTGTGGGGGTCACCCTTAGGAGGATGTCCTCTCTTTGGTGTTTGCGTGCCTCTTACGAGCACAGGGTGAATGTGCTTTGTGTTCCTTTTCTCCATTAGTGTGGTTATTTGAAGGCAGAGGCTGTTGACACCTATCAATCTGCAGCGATGATGCTGGAAAACTGAGTTCAGCAGAAGCTACAACCTGTTAACGCCTTCTTCCTACATTTAGGTCACAATTGTGCATGGCTACTGGGGTCTGCTTACTCCATGTTTACACTCTCCTTTTTTTCAGCAAGGGGAGGTGAAAGCCTAGTGGGGTCTGCTGTGATTTATTTAGGACTAATTGGATTTGGGCAATATCCCTCCCCTAGGATGAACTAAAAACACAAAATGTGGATTCTGCAACATTTAATTGACAGGCTCCTGGGCTTAACCTCCATGCAAGGGGTGCACAGGCAAACCTATGTTTGATTACTCATTAATGCCTGTAGGTGTTTGCCTTCTGATTGCTCTGGTTGCACACTTCAGGATTAATGTGGTCGCCATCTCTTCCAAAGGTGTCAGCAGCTTTTATCACTAGATTTGGATTTGTTATGAGCTGGGAGGCTTTGTCTCCCACCTTAGTGTGGGATATATAAAGCAATTTAGGTGTACAGCAATCACTGTGTATATACATGGTTTAAATATGTTGTTTTAAGGAGACATATTTGCTTCTGTTCCAAGTAAAATATTTGGTTATGTCTAGTAGCTGAATCTGTACCTATTGTGAGTTAACAGTATCTGCTATGCACTCCAGTTTGTGCTTAGGCATAGACTTCTGTCATCTGGTACTCCCTGGGTTCCACCACTGGATAGATATAGAATGGATGGTAGTCAGAGACCAGGCTATATTGCATGTGATTATGCGAATTGTTGGCTTTGTGGCATAGGCATCAATTGCGCATCAATTAATGCTTTTTGGTTTTTAGATGAATACACTGATTCTGACCTCATATTTCACCAGTATGTTATGTCTTTTTATGTATTTAAAATGCACAACATTTGGAGCTAATGCTTGTGTTATTTTGTTTATATTCTTTTGGTACCATTGTGGATTATCTCATATGTGATTCAGTATCTCAACACTGCATATGTAATAGTTCAAATGGGCTGCTTGAAGTTTAGCCCTTATTGGTTTGTGGCTGTATGAATTAGGAGGCTTTTACATGTCCTTTACATTGTCACGTGCAATCTTCAACATGTTGTCTTTATGCATTTAAGTACATAGACAGCAGTGTTGTAAATGGGTTAGAGAAGAAATCTCTGGTCGCTGAGCCCTTACCAGGGTATCTTTATGCTATCTCTCAGGCCATTCAGACATATCAATTCCACAACCTATGACATTATATTTGTGATATTTGTTATTACATTAGTCTTCTTCAAGAGATGGTCCTTGTTGCAGAAGGTTCTACAAGATTTGTGGCGTTTGCACTTTTCAGCTGCTAGCGGGGCAGTTTTAACCCCCGCTAGTGGCCAAGGAAAGGGTTAAAAGCACCCGAAAAGCTCTGCTGCTGAAGCGCCCCGTTGATTTCAATGGCAGGGGCGGTTTAGGAGCAGTGTATACAGCGCTCCCGCACCATCCCAAAGATGCTGCTTGCAGGACTTTTTTTCCTATCCTGCAAGCGCACCGCCCCAGTGTGAAAGCACTATTTTTAGCGCAAAAACACCTGCAAAACTCCTCAGTGTGAAAGTAGCCTAAGGGTAGGTTTAGACATGTCTAAATCTCCCTGGTCTCTGAAGCCCAATCCACATTTCGATCGAGCTCCAGAGGCTGACAGGCAGTGAGGAAGCAATGCGACGCCTTTTCCCCACCAACCATAGCCCCGTTTTACCAACAAGTGCACCACAACCGCATGCATTGCACAAGGTTGCAGGGAGTTTGCGGCGCATCCCCTTGACATGAATGTGTAGTGTGTGGCGGAAGACAACGCTACAAGTTGGGTCAAGTTTGCCACAGGTGCAAAGCATTGCGGCATCGGCACCCTGTCCACTGCCTATTACAGCTTAAAGCAGAGCTTCACCCAAAAGGGAAGCTCTGCTTGTTTGCACCCTCCCCCACTCCACTGCCACATTTGGCACCTTTTTTATGGGGGAGGGGGGAGAGTGGGTATCTGGTCTTGACAGGTACCCACTTCCGTGTAAGATCGCAGCAGAAATCTAGAAAGCTGCTTGGCCCCTCCTCTTCCCCCTACAGCCTTCTGAGACGCACACAGAAGAATGCAGGACCATTCACAAAGCGCAGTGCGACTCGCTCATACGCAGAAGGAAACCGGCTGTGAAGCTAATAATGGCTTTAGTGAATATTTTTAGCGAATATATTGGTTTGATAAACATTTGCGCAAATAACGTGGGGTCTAAAGTCAGTAGCACCTTCTTTTTATTCTAGAGGTCATATGCTTTCAGAAAATATATGGTTTTGAGGGTCTTTCACAAATTCTGAAAGTTGTAAGGGAAAAATGAATACCTTCAGATTTTTTGAGAAATTTTGTATATTTGCATTTTTGCATCAGTTCAGTTTTCACCATTTCGCCAAAAGGCACAATTTAAAAGTTACAAATATTAAGTTTTTTATTAACTCAATACAGGTTAAGCTTTTATATTTAGTAGGGATTTTGTAAAATTTGCTGTGTAATTATCTGCTAATCATGATTTTGGTGGATTTTTTGCAAAAATATTGTTTGGATAAACATTTGCGCAAATATCATGGGACCTTAGCAATCAGCACCTTCTTTTTATTCTACTGGGCATGTGCTTTCAGAAAATATATGGTTTGGGGGTCTTTTATAAACTCTGAAAGCTTTAAGGGAAAAATTGCAAAAATGGCCTGGTTACCTGAGTGTACAAAATGAAGCACAGGGCCTGGCAGCGAAAGGATTTAAATAATGCATTACAATTTAACTAAACCCATTAGATTTTGGTGAACTAAAATACGACTAAAACTAAAATGGAATATTAGTCCAAAGTCTATAACTAAATCGAAATTTGATGTCAAAATTAACACTGCTCAATACTGGTCCTGTATATTCTACAAGATACTTCTAATTGTGCTATATGTTTTACGTACATGTTTTTGGAGGGTATTTGTCTTTGCATATGTACATGGAAGGCCCATGAATTTTTGCTCAAATCCCTTACGTTCAACACATTACCATTTGCTCTCCCCGTGCCTGAATCTGGTAAGGTTAGAGGACATGGTTCCAGTCATCTACCATTGAAGGTAGACGGAAGAAGTAGAAAATTCTTCTTTTTTAAGCCAAGTAACTTAGGTTTCCTCATCTTATATTGTATTTATGGTGTTGTTCCCCCAGTGGAGGTCTTAACATTGTAGTTGAATATGTAAAGCTATATCCATTGCAACACTGGGCCCTTTAATTAGGGTTGTGTGGTCACTGTAATCTTTCCTAGGGTTTAGGATTTATACAGTAGTACAGGCTTGTATGACTGGTGATGTAACAGGCCATTTTGCTTTAGGTAATGGGCAGGGATATGACCTATAGATGTGATATAATGACTTGCTATCACTCTGACAACTCTGGAAAAACAGTTATTACACGTTCACTCATTTTCCAGGACGGCGCCAGTTACCGCCCTATTATTGTTTTAAAAGATACATTTTTATTGTTGCTATGCCTACGGTTATTAAGACTGGGTCTGGTCACTGCTTGTCTTTTATTATAATGTGGATCATGTGTTTCCTGTACTAGGTGGGTGGAGCCTCTCTCTTGGTAAGCCGCCCTGAAAAGTGAGTTTAACAGGTAATAACTGTTTTTCTTACATATACTATACATTTCAAATCCCCCAAGTTCCTCAATTTCTAAACATCAATTTCTGCATTTTTGAGCCTTTTGGTGGCTTTACTAATGTACGTCATTGTGTTGAAAAATCTATTTGATTCAACTTTTAGACAGGTGGCCTCACAATCTCAGGAAGCAAACTTTGCTTGACTGTAGATTTATTAGCCACTTCACCCCCGGAAGATTTTACCCCCTTCATAACCAGTGCATTTTTTTGCTATTCAGCACTGTGCTAGTTTAACTACTTGCAGACCACCCGCCATCGTATGTCGGCTGTTTGAAGTGGAATACCGTTGTTATGGCAGCAGATAGCTGCCATAACCCGGTATTCTCTTAAATAGTGGGCGATCCGCTTTCAGATAAAAGTGGTCTCTGCGGCAGAGCAGAGGGAAAGATGGCCCCCACGCGGCTCCATACTGTTGGATGGCAAAAGTGACGCCAATGGTCTTAAGGGGGGGAATTTGCATTTTAGTGTAAATATGAGGTCTTTTTGACGGCAGATTTCACATTAAAGGGTCCTGTCATGCTTTTTTTCTATTACAATGGATGTGTAATAAAAGTGACCTAAAATTTTGTTAAGGTCAGTGTAAAAATAAAAAGTAAAATATGCTGGTGGCGGGTACTCTGATGCTGGTGGCTGGTGGGCTGTGATGGGTACTCTGATGGGCTGTGATGGGTACACTCGTGGGCTATGACAGGTACTCTTTATTTGGGGGGGGGGGGGGGGGATCGGCCACATCACTGCACTTTTTCTTCCAGGTCTCCTCTTTACACGCTGAGGAGGAGAACCCAGAAACGGCGCTTTGTTGACATTTGTGACCAGCTGTGATTGGACACAGCCACTCACGTGGTAAAGAGCCAATGTCATAGGCTCCTTATCCTGTTCAGGGATGGGCTGTGTTCGAGGGACACGCCTGATTGCCACGCTGCGCGCCCCCGGGGTGCGCATGCAGATCTCCAAAGTGACCGGCTGTGATTGGACACAGCCAGTCATGTGGTAAAGAGCCGATTTCATTGGCTCTTTACCCTGATCAGGGATGGGCTGTGTGCGAGGGACATGCCTGATCCCTGATCGCCACGCTGCGGGCGAGAAGCAGAGGACATCAAATGACGCCCCCCCAGGAGAGTGCTCCTGCTACGCCGGTATGGAAGTGGTTAAAATTTCCAATTCTGGTTCAGCTTTATTCAAGGCCTCCCATTCTATTCAAGCACACTTTAATATGATGCAGAATTTCTGATTGACTCAGTGGGGGGGGGAGTTCTGATTAACTTAGTGAGCAAAGTTGGAAGGCGGAGGGGAGCCCTGAAACCAGATGATTGAGAATCTAAAGTTTTCAAGACCAATACTAGTAGGGTAACTTTGTAACCCAAGAGTGAGCAAGATTGAAATATATACACAGTTAAAAGGTATAAACACAAATGCTTGAAGTGTGGTTATTAAAGCAGAGTTCCAGTCATTTTTGTGTTTATTAAAAGTCAAAAGTGTAGCTGCTGACTTTTAATACACACACTCACCTGTCCCATGATCCAGCGATGCGGGCCGCCCGAACCCTTGGTGTTCTCCCTCACCTCTCTATGGCGCCGGCATCACAAGTGTGGACTCCCGGCTGTGACAGCTTGCGGCTTCACAGCCGGATGTGTATGCGTGAGTCGCGATGTGCCTTCCTAATGGCCGGGCAATCTTCTGGGAGCTGTGACATATCCCAGAAGATTGCAGGGAGGAAGGGAAAAATTAGAACTTCCGTTTGAGTTGCCTAGGCTGCCCAAGCAGAAGTGGGTGCTGAGTACCCACTCCAGCCATCCCCCCCCCCCCCCCCAAAAAAAAAAAAATTACATGCCAAATGTGGCATGTAAGGGGGTGGGGAATCCTTAAAGCGGAACTTCAACTTTTTTGTGAACTCCGCTTTATAATGGAAGAATTTAATTCTTCCTCTGCCTGAAATGTGTCCTATCCAGTGCTCTAAAGACTACTTTAGCCATTTTGTAATTATGCATTCTCATAATGCGTGGGTATCCCCGCGGACTCTATCCCCGCGGACTCTATCGCCGCGGGGATACCCACGATCGCCTCACGGGGAGGAAGAACGGGGAGATTCTAATGTAAACAAGCATCTTCCCCGTTCTGCCTAGTCCCTGTCATCGGAGCAGAGATCAATGACGTGTCACACACAGCCCATCCCCCCTACAGTTAGAAACACGCCCCTAGGACACCCTTAACCCCTACACTTCCACCTAGTGGTTAACCCCTTCACTGCCAGTGTCATTTACACAGGAATCAGTGCATTTGTATAGCACTGATTGCTGTATAAATGACAATGGTCCCAAAAATGTCCGATGTGTCCGCCATAATGTCGCAGTCGCAATAAAAATCGCTGATCACCGCCATTTAAAAAAAAAATTAATAAAAATGCCATAAAACTATCCCCTATTTTGTAAACGCTATAACTTTTGCCCAAACCGATCAATCGCTTATTGCAATTTTTTTTTTTTTTTTTTTTTTTACCAAAAATATGTAGAAGAATACGTATCGGCCTAAACTGAGGAAAAAATAGTTTTTTTTTATATATTTTTGGGGGATATTTATTATAGCAAAAAGTAAAAAATAATTTCAAAATTGTCGCTCTTTTTTTGTTTATAGCGCAAAAAGTAAAAAGCACAGGGATGATCAAATACCACCAAAAGAAAGCTCTATTTGTGGGGAAAAAAGGACGTCAATTTTGTTTGGGAGCCACGTCGCACGACCGCGCAATTGTCTGTTAAAGCGACGCAGTGCCGAATCGCAAAAGGTGCTCTGGTCAGGAAGGGGGTAAATTCTTCCGGGGCTGAAGTGGTTAAGAGAACTTGCTCTCCTATATGTTATAGAAGCAGTGCAGGTAACTAGCTGTCCTATTATTGGATCTTTTGTTAACATTGGCCAATGTTTAGTAATTTTACAAATATCCTGATGTTTATTATCGTATTTGAGAACCAATCTGGTTGTATTGTCTGTAGCCCTATTCTTTTCCTTATGTTTAAAAATCAAATTATCTCTTACTTTGGTTTTAGCTATGTTGTAGGCTTTTCTTGGATGTTTTTGAATATTCTCATTCCATCAATCTCTGTCAGTTTAATTACCTCATTCTGAAAGTCCTCCTTATTGCTACAATTTGTTTTTTTTTAACTGCAAAAATTGGCTGTATAGTATAGATCTTTTGGGGAATTGCGAGTGGAAGCTTTCCGCCTGTAAGATGGTATTTCCAGCAGTTTCCTTTCTGTACAGCCTGCTCATGGGTGAATCACCTTATCTTTTGCAGACTGTAACATCAAGGAAATTGACTTCTTTCAAATCATAGCTCATAGTGAAAAAAGATTCAAATTGTTATTCATCCTCTCTTGGCATTGGATTAATTGATTTATTGGTCCATCCCATACAAAAAAATATATCCTTAATGTGTCTAGTGTATAGCAATACGTTTTTATCTAAGGAATCCCTGCTCCCACTCAGCCACTACCACCCCAGGTACAAATTGTCGTAGGATGGGACACATGTTCCCATCGCTAGTATGAATAGGATGCTTGAGATCTGAAATTTTGACCGTGGCCCCATTTTTCACTGTTTTCTTATATAAATTTACCACTTATTAGATTAAACTAGGGCCAAAACAATGAATTGATTGACAACTAATTGATTATGAAAATAGTTGTCAACTCTTTTCATAATGGATTAATCGGTCAGCTGATTAGTTGGCCTGCATACAGAATGCATTATTTGTTTACATATCAGGAAATGCAATGCAGCACACATACAGCTCAGTACACCATCCATACATGTCAGGAAGTCAAGTAAGTCAAGAACTTGTGAATGTGTGAGGAGCAATGCCTCGTGCGGCATGTAGTCCTGGGCAGGAAGTGGAGTGGTTTTAAAGGCTTAAAGTTTTTTTTTTTTTTTACCTTGCTAGAGGGGCATTCTATACTATATTTTGCAGTTTGCTATAGGGGCACACTATACTATACTTTGCAGCTTGCTATTGGGGCACTCCAGTGGCGTAGCGTGGGTTGCCAGCACACGATCGGATTGTCCAGCCGTCGTACCAGTCCGGTTGCAAAGTGGTCAGTACTTGACTTTTGGTGTGATCGTGTGTAGGCAAGTCCGTTAAAAGTAAGCTGAAAAGTCCGACCGTGTGTACGTGGCATTAGATGTTTAGTAGCAGCAGCATAAGGGGCTCATTTATACTTTGAAACAGTAAAAGTAATATTACTTGTATCATATACTGTATATAATAATAAATATACCCAGAAGTAGGATATATGGATATTTTACCTAGGAGTCAGACATGAAGCTATATGAAGGGTGGAAGGGAGATAGAAATCTTTTACATTAAAGTAGTACTAAAAGCTGAGACTGTTTTTTCATGGATATGATCATTTTATATAAAAAATGCACAATACTGGTAAAAGTTTACTTTAAATGTAATTGTAATTCCTTATATTACCTCCAGTCTATCAGCAACTTCTCTGGATTCAGATGCTGATCTTCCCTGCACACACTTTCAAGTGATTTTTTATTTTTTTTTTTAAACAACAAACTTGTTATACTTATCTACTCTGTGAAATGGTTTTGCACAGAGCAGCTCTGATTCTCCTCTTCTGGGGTCCCCCACCTGCACTTCTGGCTCTTTCTGCCTTCAGAGTGCCCCAGTGGCGTAGCGTGGGGGGTGCCGTGGCCCCGGGCATGACATTTAGGGGGCGCCAGTATGTGTCACTGGCTGCCTCCTCCTAATTTTAAATTCCTGTGTCCCCGGGCTCCGGCCGCCATGTTCAGTGTCCAGCGCCCTGTGTATGGGGGTCATGTGAGGCGTAGAGCTGGCCTGTCCGCGATCGCTCCTGAAGTCCAGCCTCCGAACATGACCCCCATACGCCCTATCACAGTGCGCTGCGCCGGACACTGAACATGGCAGCTAGAGCGCGGCGGAGAAGTAAGGTAAGCCGCTGCTGTCTTCTCCTCCGCACTGATGCAGGCCAGCCAGACACGAAGGTGAGTGAGACTCCCTCGTGAGAGTTGTGTTACTGGCCGCGGGGGGAGTGTAGTGGACCGTATAGCGGTCAGTCTAGTGTGGTATGGTGGTCAGTGTAGTTTTCAGTATAGTATAGTGGACAGGTATAGTATAGTGGTCAGTGTAGTGTAGTATGGTGGTCAGTGTAGTATAGTGGTCAGTGTAGTATACAGTAGTGGACAGTATATTGGTCAGTGTAGGGGTCAGTATATTGGTCAGTGTAGTGAACAGTATAGTGTAGTGGTCAGTATAGTGGACAGTATAGTATAGTGGTCAGTGTAGTTCTCAGTGTAGTGTACAGTATATTGGTCAGTGTAGTGTACAGTATATTGGTCAGTGTAGTGGACAGTATATTAGTCAGTGTAGTGGACTATATAGAATAGTGGACAGTGTAGTGGTCAGTATAGTTCTCAGTGTAGTGGACAGTATAGTGTAGTTCTCAGTATAGTTCTCAGTGTAGGGGTCAGTATAGTGGACAGTATAGTGGTCAGTGTAGTGGACAGTATAGTGGTCAGTGTAGTGGACAGCATAGTTTAGTGGTCAGTGTAGTGGACAGTATAGTTTAGTGGTCAGTGTAGTTCTCAGTGTAGTGTATAGTATAGTGGACAGTATAGTATAGTGGTTAGTGTAGTGTGTAATGGTCAGTAAAGGAATCATGTTGGTCAGTGTTGAAATCAAGTAGGTTAGTGTAGTAGTCAGTATAGGAATCAGGTAGGTCAGTACTATTGTATTTGAAGGGGAGTGCTAAAAGTCTGCAGGTTAGCGAGCGCAAATTACTTGCCTTGCCCCGGGTGCTGGCAACCCACGCTACACTACTGGAGTGCCCCAATAGGACTTTTCAACCGGACTGGTTCGACGGACAATCCAATCGTGTGTGGGCTTCACCGGACCTTCAGCAGACTTTTTCAGTTGCAAATCTGATGGACTTTGTAGTTGAAACTTGCTTCAAATCTTTACGTCGTAACTCCGCCGGACCCAGAAATCCACTCGTCTGTAAGCTAGTCCGACGGCCAAAAACCGACGCTAGGGCAGCTATTGGCTACTGGCTATCAACTTCCTTATTTTAGTCCGGTGTACGTCATCACGTACGAATCTATCGGACTTTGGTGTGATCGTGTGTAGGCAAGTCCGTTCGTTAGAAAGTTCGTTAGAAAGTCTGTTGAAAGTACGCTGGAACGTCTGTCAGACCAGTCCGGTCGAAAAGTCAGACCGTGTGTACGCGGCATTAGATGTTTAGTAGCAGCAGCATAAGGGGCTCACTTGTACTATGAAACAGTAAAAGTAATATATTACTTGATTTGCGACTGAAAAAGTCCGCTGAAGGTCCGGTGAAGCCCACACATGATCGGATTGTCCGTTGGCTTTGGTCCGTCGGACCAGTCCGGTCGAAAAGTCCGACCGTGTGTATGCGGCATTAGGCCTGGTTCACACCTATATATTTTTTGATTTTTGCAGAAACACACTGCAGTTCATTTAACATGATTTCCTATGGGACATGTTCACACCTATGCTTTTATCAGCCGCTGCGTATTTCCCAAAACAGTCTATCATTTTGTTTTTTATTTAAATAAAAAATTTGATATGAGTCTGATATTTACCAGATTCAACCTCTAATAGTATATTCAGTATATCTCTTCAGTCTGTTATTCTCAGAGTGGATTAGAGATTTTGCTCCCTATCCATATAGCTGCTTATTTATATTAACCACTGCATACAGATATTTAAGAATAAATGGGCTTTTTTTTAAACTTTACATATTAACTAAATTATACACCACACTTTTTTTAAGGTTATTATCCGATTAATCGATTAGTTGAAACAATCAGCCAACTAATCGATTATGAAAATAGTTGCAGCCCTAGATTAAACCTAATTATATAACTGCAATAGGTATAATTAACATTTGGATTTGATCAGGTATTTTTATACCCTTGTATTTATGTATTTTATATGTGTTTTGTAAACTATTGCTCCTTGATTTTTAAGATCCTTTTTTTTCTCCCTAGAAGTGGGTACATTAAAAGTCCGGCACAAAAAGCCCCCTCTCCTTGCGTGTGTAGGTGGGGCTTTTGGTATTCACACCAGGAGGCGCTGAATGGCTATCGGCCATGCCTGCTGGGCATCTCTGGTCTTCCAGTAGATCGTTCCTCCGGGTGGACTTGGGTGGCTCTTGTGGTGTCCTGACCTGTCTAGGCACTTCGGTCTAATGCCAAACTGGGTGGAATACAGCGCAATTGATGTGCTGGCGGCAAATCAAACATGGCACTCACGGCGTCTCTGGTTCCGGCTGGAACCAGCAGTGACGTACGTGCATGCGTGGCTACCTGAGATGCCGGGGACTTCGCTAATGCCACCATCTTTTCCCCATCCTTCATGTGGAGTAAGAAGAGGACAGGAGATCCCTCCGTTGATAAGGGAGGAGTTTATAAGTAATAATCTCTAATATACTGCGCTATTAACCTTTTAAATTGAACAGCTGCAAGCACCACAACTTGACAAACCATTGTGCAATCACAGAAAAAGGTTAAAAAGTGCTGCGCTATATATAGTGATGTAAAGTGACTTATACCAAAATTACAATGATGCAAAAATGTGTATTCAACCAAATAATGATATAACATACGATCATTTCCAAATATGATTATCCACACTAAACCAGTGAATGTGAGTTAAAATAACAAAGTCACAGATGTATTAAACTTCAATTTTGATAGAAGGGAACCAAGCCAATCCAACCAAGAAGTCACACTGGTGTGTAAGCCGCCACCAATACAAAGGTTTAAATACACTTACCAGATTGGATGGACTCAAATACTATCAACACTGAGCTCTCCCAAACTTACCGCTGTATGGCAGGTCACCAATCTGATTCCATATCAAGCAAGGTAAACCTCTTTCAATAGGGCAATCATGAAAGCTCAGAAATATCCATAGTGTAAAATCATTTAAAATAATATTTATTAAAGGAATATTGCACTTACATCAAGCAGGAAATAAACAGACCTATTGTTATACAATGCAGTATCTGTAGTAAAACAGTGGTTAGATGAGCGTTAACCCGACATGTTTCGTCTAAAAAGATATCATCTGGAGTCTGAGCGCCCCATCCTTCACTGCTAAGCAAATCGGTGACGATCTATCCCAGAAGTTGCTTCCAAGATGGCGCTCTGCATGTTTATCACGCCTCGATTTGGTTAAAGCAACACGTGCCATTCCAAGCCTCTATCGCAACCGATCGTAATTTGTTTTGCGCAAGTGATCCACATGCGTTCCTAGCCGCCCATTAAAAATGTCTCAACTTTGTAATTAAGGCGGAGTTCCACACAAAAATGGAACTTCCGCTTTTTGGAACCCTCCGGTGTCACATTTGGCACCTTTCTGGGGGGTGGGGGGTGCAGATACCTGTATAATACAGGTATTTGCACCCACTTCCGGGCATAGACTCCCGCAGGAGTCTACGCCCCTTCCCGCCCCCCGCTGTCTGCTGGGAAACACGTGGGTCGCCGATGTACGTCCAAAGTTTGGCGGCGGATATCCTCATGGCAGCAGCTAGCTGCCAATAACCCCGGTATCCCTGTTTTCTTGTGTCGCGGTCGGCTTTCAGATAAAAGTGGTTCGCCGCGAGATCACTTTTATCGGTGGCGGAATCAGGTGCCCTCCGCTGCTTACCGGAGCCGTCGGTAGCGGCGGAGGCAATCGCGTCTGTCTCCTTGCTGTGCCTGGAGACGAGTGAGGCTAAGATGGCGCCCACTTGTCTCCATGACACTGCAGGGCGGAAGCGACGTCAAAACGTCATTCGCCCATACGTCTTAAAGGCACATTTTTTTCAATGTCATTTTTTTTTTTAATTACTTTTTTTTTTTAATTACTTTTTTTTTTTTTTAATTGCATTTTAGTGTAAATATGAGGCCTTTTTGACCCCAGATCTCCTATTTAAGAGGTCCTGTCATGCTTTTTTTCTATTAAAAGGGATGTTTACATTCCTTGTAATAGGAATAAAAGTGACACCTTTTTTTTTTTTTTTTTTTTTTTAAACAGTGTAAAAATAAATCATGTAAAATAAATAAACCCCCCTGTCCCGACGAGCTCGCACGCAGAAGCGAACACATATGTGAGTAGCGCCCGCATATGAAAACGGTGGTCAAACCACACATGTGAGGTATCGCCACAATCGTTAGAGCGAGAGCAATAATTCTAGCCCTAGACCTCTGTAACGCAAAACATGCAACCTGTAGGATTTTTTAAACGTCGCCTATGGAGATTTTTGAGGGTAAGTTTGACGCCATTCCATGAGCGGGCGCAATTTTGAAGCGTGACATGTTGGGTATAAATTTACTCAGTGTAACATTATCTTTCACAATATAAAAAAAATTGGGCTAACTTTACTGTGTTTTTTTTATTCAAGCGCGCTTGTTAGACCGCTGCGCAAATACGGTGTGAAAAAAGTATTGCAATGACCGCCATTTTATTCTCTAGGGTGTTAGAAAAAAAACAATATATAATGTTTGGTGGTTCTAAGTTATTTTCTAGCAAAAAACCTGTTTTAAACATGTAAACACCTAAATTCCAAAACGAGGCTGGTCCTTAGGCGGTTAAACGACACCCCTATCTAACATTACATGAGAAAAATAAAATAATGTAATAAACTGGTAATACTCATTCTTACCCCTCTCACCTGAGCCCAAAAAAACAATAAATATCTCTATAGGGTAACATCAAAACCAGAGAGAGAATAATGTTCCACCTCAAGAGGTATTTATAAAAGAGTTAATGTCCCACACCACGTTTATACCATGTGGGACGTAAGACCTTAACTGGTAGATCCAAAAGGTTTCTAATCTGGAAACACCCCCAACTTCTGATCTACCCCTATATTGGTGGCAAATATTTATCTATGATTTGAAATAAAGTGCCACTAGGATTCTTATTAAGGTATCTCAAATAATGTTTAGGTACACTGATTTGTTTTCCTCTTATGTCGCAACATATTCGTTTACCCTCACGGAGAACGAACATATAGTTCTACCTATATATAATTTACTGCATGGGCAGGTTATTAGGTAAACAATATTTTTTGTAGCATATGTAAAGTGTTTCATTGTATATTTCAGTTCAGGTATAGTGGCTTCAAAAGTTTGTCTTTTTTCTACAGGAGTTATGACAGCAAACTTTGCCTTTGCGACATTGGTAATAACCTGGCATGTTGTAAAAAATGTGGTTCTCCTAGGGGGATCAACCACATTTGGGGCAATCTTGCCTCTTAATGAGGGGGCTCCCCTATAAAGGACCTTTGCCCTTTCTGGTAGAATAGAACCTAATATGCATCATTTGTAAGGATGTCCCAATGTTTGTTGACAATAGCTTTAATTTGTTCTGTACTGAAAAAGTAAAGACACCATTTAATATTGTCATCTTTCTGTTGAAGTTTATCCATCGAGAGAATTAATTTCAACATTACTCGCCCTTTCTATTTCCCTATCTCAAGCCACTTTTTGGTAACCCTTTTCAAGGAAATCTTGAATGTTGGTACAATTGCGTTGTAGGTGAATGAATTGTTTGTGTGGAACTGAATTCAGCCATGACCTGTGATGATTTTGTTGGTTTGAAATGTATCTTAATTTCGAACTGTTGATTGGTAATTGCTACCCAAGTCAACGTATTTTTTCCCTGCTTGCCTCATAACTCAGAGAAATACCTCTCTCATTGGTATTGAGGCCTGAGATGAAATTGTGTAAGGATTCCTGATCACCGTTCCATCGGAGGAGGATGTCCTCTATATAACGTGCCCAGAGAACCAACTCCGGTCTCCTCTGGGTATAGACGACAGGCATTCTCCTCCCATTTGGCCATAAACAACTTGGCTAAACTGGGGCGAATTTAGCCCCCATTGCTACTCCCTCTTGGAGATAAAATTTCTCGCCAAACCAGAACTAATTATGTTTTGTGGCAAACTGAGGAGTTTATAAGATATAAAGATATATAGATAGATATATATATATAATCTCACACACACAGCGTGTAAAATAAGTACTGAACACGTCACCATTTTTCTAGGTAAGTAGATTTCTAAAGGTACTATTGACGTGAAATTTTCAGAATAGTACAGAAATTAAGTTATGTGTAATAAAATGGAATGACACAGGGAAAAAGTATTGAACACATAAGAGCCAGTTCACACAGGGGCAACTTTGGATCCGACTTCAAGTCGCCCCTAGTCGCCTCAAGTCACGCTACACGAAAAAATCAATGTAAGTGAATGGATCTGTCTTAATGCACACTACTACAGTCGCTCCGACTTCAGAAAAGGTTCCTGTAGTACTTCAATCCGACTTGAAGGCAACTTGTACCCATTGATTTCAATGGAAGTTGCCTCCAAGTCTGATCACTGTTCATACTGAGGCAACTTTACAGGAAGCAGAAAAGAAACAGAAAGTAATTTCCTCCACTAAATACCCAGCCCCCTCCTCACACACAGCTTATAAGCTCTGATTGGCCACTTGTAAAGTTCCCTGTCCTGGAGGCGACTTCAAGTTGTGTTGTAAGTTGCCCCAAGTCGTGCTGTGATTCATACTCAAGTCGTGTCCAAGTTGCCTCCCAAAGTCGTGCTGGAAGTCGTGTTGCCCCTGTGTGAATGGGCTCTAAAGGTGAGAGGTGCCAAAAAGGCATGGAAAGCCAAGACACCATCTGAAATCTATTAGTAATTAGAAAGCAATCCTGCCCCTTGTCAGTGCAAATTAATCTCAGCTGGTTCAGTCTCAACTGATGGCTTATAAACAGGTGTCACACCAGAAACCTCTCATGATGGGTAAAAGCAAAGGGCTCGATCAAGACCTTTGCAACCTTATTTTTGCAAAACATACTGATGGCATTGGTTACAGAAGGGTTTCTAAAATTCGGAATGTTTCAGTGAGCACTGTTGGGGCCATAATCTGTAAGTGAAAAGAACATTATTTCACCATAAACCGACCTCAACCAGGTGCTCCTCACAAGATTTCTGACAGAGGAGAGTTAAAAGAATTATCAGAAGAGTTGTCCAAGAGCAATGGACCACTTGTGGAGAGCTTCAGAAAGACCTGAAATTAGCAGGTACATTTGTTTCTAACCAAACAATAAGTAATGCACTCAACTGCCATAGCCTGTATGCATGCTCACCACGCACAACTCCATTGCTAAAGAAAAAGTATGTTGAAACTCATTTAAAGTTTGCTCAACATTTTGACAAGCCTGTGAAATACTGGGAGAATATAGTCTGGTCAGATCAGACCAAAATTTAACTCTTTGGATGCCAAAATACTCACTATGTTTGGAGGTCAAATGGCACTGCACATCACCCCAAAAACACCCCCATACCAACAGTAAAGTTTGGAGGTGGGAACATCATGGTGTGGGGCTGTGTTTCAGTATACGGTACTGGCAAACTTCATATCTTTGAATGATGGATGAATTGAAAAATGTTCCAAGACATTCTTGATCAAAATCTGCCATCTGCCGGGATGATGCAGATGCAAGGGTAGACATTTCAGCAAGGCAACGATCCCAAACACAAAGCCAAGGAAACTCAATTGGTTTCAAAGAAAATACTACTGCTAGAATGGCCCAGCCAATCACCTGATGTGAATGCAATAGAACATTTTTGGAAAGATCTAAAGATCAGAGTTCATCGAAGAGGCCCATGGAACCTTCAAGATTTGAAGACTGTGGAAGAATGGGCCAAAATCACACCTAAGCAATGCATGCGACTAGTTTCTCCATACAGGAGGCATCTTGAAGCTGTCATTACCAACAAAGGATATTATATGAAGTATTAAATTAAAGTTAACGTGTTCAATACTTTTATCCCTGTGTTATTCCATTTTATTACACATCTTAATTTCTGAAGGTATTTGTTTTGGTTTCTTTGCATGGATGGATTGCATGGGTTGTTACCGACGTGGTGAAAATTTTATGTCAATAGCACCTTTAGAAATATATTTACCTAGAAAAAATGGTGATGTGTTCAATAGGTTTCTGTGATGTAAAAATGAGACAAAGATAAAAAAAAAAAAAAAATCAAAACTTTTCCACCTTAATGTGACCTATAAACTGTACAACACAATTGGAAAATGAACTGAAATATTTTTACCCCCCCCCCCCCCCAAGAAAAAATTGCGGCCGCCAGGCATGCGCATTGGGTCCCCAGTGATGCGTTGGGCGCGCGCCCCCTAGTGGCTCGGGAAGGTGATCACGTCATATGACTCCTGCCCAGAACAAGAGCTGCCTCGTCCCACCATCATGACAGTGGGCGGGTGGCTAGTGGTTAAAGTGCCTCTGATTAACCCCAAATAAAGTTCAGCTGTTCTAGTAGGTCTTTCCTGACATTTTCTTAGACGCATCCTACAGCAAAAGCCATGGTCCGCATAGAGCTCCCAAAGCATCAGCGGGATCTCATTGTTAAAAGGTATCAGTCAGGAGAAGGGTACAAAATAATTTTCTAGGCATTGGATATACCATGAAACAGTGAAGACCGTCATCAAGTGGAGAAAATATGGCACAACAGTGACATTACCCAAACCTGGACGTCCCTCCAAAATTGATGAGAAGAGAACTGGTCAGGGAGGCTGCCAAGAGGCCTACAGCAACATTGAGGAGCTACAGAAAATATCTGGTAAGTACTGGCTGTGTTGTACATGTGACAACAATCTCCCATATTCTTCATATGTCTGGGCTATGGGGTAGAGTTGCAAGATGGAAGCCTTTTCTTATGAAGAAAAATATCCAAGCCCGGCTAAATTTTGGAAAAACACATCTGAAGTCTCCTAAAGCATGTGGGAAAATGTGTCTGAAGAAACGAAGGTTGAACATTTTGGGCATAATTCCAAAAGATATGTTTGACACAAAAAAACACTGCACATCACCAAAAGGACACCATAGTGAAGCATGATGGTGGCAGCTTAGTGCTTTGGGGAAGTTTTTCTTTTAGCTGAAACAGGCCTTATTCAAGGTAGAGGGAATTATAAACAGTTAAAATTACCAGTCAATATTTGCACAAAACCTTCAGGCTTCTGCTAGAAAGCTGAACATGAAGAGGAACTAAAGCTTTCAGCATGACAATGACTCAAAGCATACATCCAAATCAACAAAGGAATGGCTTCACCAGAAGATTAAAGTTTGATTGGTCCAGGCCTGAATCTGATTGAAAATCTGTGGGGTGATCTGAAGCGGGCTGTGCACAGGAGATGCCCTCGCAATCTGACAGATTTGGAGTGTTTTTGCAAGATGTGCCATGCTGATGAACTCGTACCCAAAAAGACTAATGCCCCGTACACACGGTCGGATTTTCCGACGGAAAATGTGTGATAGGACCTTGTTGGAAATTCCGACCGTGTGTAGGCTCCATCACACATTTTCCATCGGATTTTCCGACACACAAAGTTTGGGAGCAGGATATAAAATTTTCCGACAAAATCCGTTGTCGGAAATTCCGATTGTGTGTACACAAATCCGACGGACAAAGTGCCACGCATGCTCAGAATAAATAAAGAGATGAAAGCTATTGGCCACTGCCCCGTTTATAGTCCCGACGTACGTGTTTTACGTCACCGCGTTCAGAACGGTCGTATGCAAGACAAGTTTGAGCCAACATCCGTCGGAAAAAATCCTAGGATTTTGTTGTCTGAATGTCCGATCAATGTTCGACCGTGTGTACGGGGCATAAGTGCTGTAATAAAATCAAAGGGTGCTTAACTAGTTCCCGCCTATCAAATGACGGCGGTGCGGCTCCCAGGACGGCTGCAGGGGGTGCACAGCACGGCGACCGCAGCCGCGCCGTGTTGCTAGGGCACGGTGCAACCCCGATCTCTGTAAAGAACTGCGTCCGCGGCTCTTTAACCGTTTCCGGACCAGCCGCCGCAGTTGCCTTCAGTTAGAATTACCGCCCAGGGAACACGGTTAACCCCTTCACCGCCCCCTAGTGTTAACCACTTCACTGCCAGTGACATTTTTACAGTAATCAAAGCATATTTAATCGCACTGATCGCTGTATTAATGCCAATGGTTCTAAAAATGTGGCAAAATTGTCCGATATGTCCGCCATAATGTCGCAGTCACGATAAAAATCGCAGATCGCTGCCATTGCTAGTAAAAAATAATAAAAATGCTATAAATCTATCCCCTATTTTGTAGACGCCATAACATTTGTGCAAACCAATCAGTATACGCTTCTTGCGAATTTTTTTTTTTTCAAAAATATGTAGACTACATATCGGCCTAAACTGAGGAAAATTTTTTTTTTTTGGGGGGGGGGTGGATATTTATATTAGCAAAAAGTAAAAAATGTGGGTTTTTTTTCAAAATTGTCGCTCTTTTTTTTGTTTATAGTGCATAAAATAACCGCAGAGGCAATCAAATACCTCCAAAAGAAAGCTCTATTTGTGGGGAAAAAAAGGACGTCAATTTTGTTTGGGTACAATGTCGCACGACCGCGCAATTGTCAGTTAAATCGACGCAGTGCCGAATCGCAAAAAGTGCTCTGGTCAGGAAGGGGATAAATTCTTCCGGGGCTGAAGTGGTTAACCATGTGATCGGCTCTGACAGTGTGTGGCGGGGAGAGCCGATCAGCGGCATCTCCACGCAGGGGGACATCTACACATTAGTATTAGATGTAATTGGGGCACCGATGATCAGTGCCCTGATTAAAATATAGCGCCAACTGTATCACCAATCAGTGCCCACCAGTGGCAGCAATTAGTGCCCATTAGCAATGCCAGTCAGTGCTGGCTTTCAGTGCTGCCCATCAAGTGCCCATCACTGCTGTCGATCAATGCCTATCAGTGCCCATAAGTGCGGCATTTTAGTGCCACTTCATCGGCACTTTGCCCACCAGTTCAGCCTCTCAGTGCTGCCTCATCAGTGCACATCAGTGAAGGAGAAAAATTACTTTGTTACAAAATTTACGGACAGAAACCAAGTAAAAATGTTTTTTTTTTTTTTTTTTTCAAAATTTTTGGTCTTATTTTTTACTAAAAAACAAAAACCCAGCAGTGATTAAATACCACCAAAAGAAAGCTCTATTTGTGTGAAGAAAATTATTAAAAAAAAATTAGTTTGGGTACAGTGTAGCATGACCGCACAATTGTCATTCAATGTGCGACAGCGCTGAGAGCTGAAAAATGGCCTGGGCAGTAAGTGCCCTGTAGGCAAGTGGTTAAGCAAAGTATTAGTTTAAGGGTATGCACACTTATGCAACCATATTGTTTTATTTTTACTTCGGTCCACCTAAAAGATTTCAGTTTGTTGCTCAACTGAGTTGTACAGTTTAACTGAAATGATATCTTTGTCATTTTTTTTTTACATCAGACACCTGACATTTTAACTTTTTATATCCACTGTGTGTATATTTATATGTGTGTGTGTGTGTATGTGTGTATATATATCTATATATATATATATATATATCTATATATATATATATATATATATATATATATATATATATATCTATATATATATCTATATATATATATATATATATATATATAGATATATATATATATATAAAATCACTGAAATAACTACACTTCACTACAATGTAAAGTAGTGAGCGTACAGCTTGTATAACAGTGTACATTTGCTGTCCTCTCAAAATAACTCAACACACAGCCATTAATGTCTAAACCGCTGGCAAAAAGTGAGTACACCCCAAGTGAAAATGTCCAAATTGAGCCCAAAGCGTCAATATTTTCTGTGGCCACCATTATTTACCAGCACTGCCTTAGCCCTCTTGGGCATGGAATTCACCAGATCTTCACAGGTTGCCACTGGAGTCCCATTTCGCTCCTCCATGACGACATCACAGAGCTAGTAGATTTTAGAGACCTTGTGCTTCTCCACCTTCTGTTTGAGGATGCCCCACAGATGCTCAATAGGGTTTAGGTCTGGAGACATGCTTGGCCAGTCCATCACCTTTTACCCTCAGCTTCTTTAGCAAGGCAGTGGTCGTCTTGGAGGTGTGTTTGGGGTTATGTTGGAATACTGCCCTTCGACCCAGTCTCGGAAGGGAGGGAATCATGCTCTGCTTCAGTATGTCACAGTACATGGCATTCATGGTTCCCCCAATGAACTGTAGCTCCCCAGACCATGACCCTCCCACCACCATGTCTTGACTGTAGGCAAGACACACTCGTCTTTGTACTCCTCACCTGGTTGCCACCACACACGCTTGACACCATCTGAACCCAAATAAGTTTATCTATCTTGGTCTCATCAGACCACATGACATGGTTCCAGTAATCCATGTCCTTAGTCTGCTTGTCTTCAGCAAACTGTTTGCAGGCTTTCTTGTGCATCATCTTTAGAAGAGGCTTCCTTCTGGGGCGACAGTCATGCAGACCAATTTCATGCAGTGTGCGTCATATGGTCTGAGCACTGACAGGCTGTCCCCCCACCCCTTCAACCTCTGCAGCAATGGTCGACCATGGCGAGGCCTGTTCTGAGTGGAACCGGTCCCGTTAAACTGCTGTATGGTCTTGGCCCCAGTTCTGCAGCTCAGTTTCAGGGTCTTGGCAATGTTCTTATAGCCTAGGCAATCTTATGTTGAGCAACAATTCTTTTTTTCAGATCCTCGGAGTTCTTTGCCATGAGGTACCATATTGAACTTCCAGTGAGCAGTTTGAGAGGGTGAGAGTGATGACACCAAATTTCACACCTGCTCCCCATTCACACCTGAGACCTTGTAACACTAATGAGTCACATGACACCGGGACGGGAAAATAGCTAATTGGGCCTAATTTGGACATTCTCACTTAGGGGTGTATTCACTTTTGTTTCCAGCAGTTTAGATGTGAATGACTGTGAGTTATTTTGAGAGGACAGCAAATTTTACACTGTTATATTCACTATTGTAGTAAAGTATGATTTCTTCAGTGTTGTCACATGAAAAGATATAATAAAATGTATTTACAAAAAGGTGAGAGGTGTACTCACTTGTGAGATACTGTGTATGTGTATATATGTGTGTGTGTGTATAATATATAATTTTATATATAGTGTGTGTTTTTAAACTCCAAAAAAAAACCAGGACCAGCACGTTCTGAGGCTCCAGTGCTAGAGCTCTAAAAACCCCAGATGCCCATAAAAGGTGTTAAACGCGGTTTAACGAGGCTTAATGCTGTATACACAGCGTTAAGCCTCCTCCGGCTTTTCTCTGCCTCTGTTCAAAATCAATGGTTCCCTATGGGAGCCTATTGATTTGAATAGAAGTCGCACCAAAAGTCAGATCAAGATGATCTGACTTGTGTGCTGACAATCTTGAAGGGAAACCCCAGCCAAAATGTAAAAAAAATATTTTTTTGCGTGAGGTTCCCCCCCAAGACGATACCAGACCCTTTGGTCTGGCATGGATATTAAGGGGAATTCCCCCCCACGCCAAAAAAAATGACATGGTGGGTCCCCCCAAGATCCATACCAGACTCTTATCCAAGCACGCATCCCAGAAGGTCAGGAAAGGAGGGACAAGCGAGTGCCCCCCCAGACCATACCAGGCCACATGCCCTCAACATGGGGGGTGGGTGCTTCGGGGCCGGGGGCCCCTGTGCCCCCCACCCCAAAGCGCCTTGTCCTCATGTTGATGAGGACAAGGTCCTCTTCCTGACAACCCTTGCCCAGTGGTGGGCAGAGGCTTATCGGAATCTAGAAGCCCCCTTTTAACAAGGGGGGCCCCCCAGATCCTTGCCCCCACCCTAGGTGAATGAGTATTAAGAAATAAAAACGCTACACAGGTTTTTTAATTTATTAAATCCGCTCTGGCTACTCTTTCGATTTCTTCTCCCCTCTTCAGCTCCTCTAGTGAAGTCTTCTCCCTCTGCCGGTTCTTCTCCCTCTGCGCTGTCATCTCCCTCTCCCGAGTCTTCTTGCTCTTTTGCTTGGTCTTTTCCCTCTGTTCTTTTTCCAATGTTGACTCGACGCAATCTCCCGGTATAATGCTGGGTCGGCCGCGTGCAATGGCTTATATTGGCATGGGGCGGGGCTACCCAATGTAATTTGAAGGCCACTCCCCTTGTGAGGTCATTGCCCCATTATGCCATGGGCGGTGATGTCACAAGGGGCTTGGCCTCCAAATTGCGTCATCGGGTGACCCCTCCCCGTGCCAACATAAGTCATTGCACACGGCGTACCCAGCATTACACCGGGAAATCGCGTCGAGTCAACATCGGAAGAGCAGTGGGAGAAGACCCAGCAATAGAGCAAAAAGACAGCAGAGAGGAGAAGAACCACAGAGGGGAGAAAGACCGGCACAGGGAGAAAATGTAGCCAGAAGAGGCGGAGCTGCCTTAATAAAATACTTTAAAAACCTGTGCAGTGTTTATTTTTAAAGTGAATGGGTAGGGGTACAATGTACACCATTCTCATTCACTTAGGATGGGGGGCAGTGATCTGGGGGCCCCCTTGTTAAAGCGGGCGTCCAGATTTCGATAAGCCCCTGCCCGCAGACCCGACAACCAAAGCCAAGGGTTGTTGGGAAGAGGCTCTTGTCCTCACCAACATTGGGACAAGGTGCTTTTGGGGTGCAGAGCCCCCCCTGCCCCAAAGCACCCCCCCATATATTGAGGGCATGTGGCCTAGTATGGTCCGGGGGGGGGGGGCGCTCGCTCGTCCCCATCCCCCCTTTCTGACCTGCCGGGCTGCGTGCTCGAAAAAGGGTCTGGTATGTATCATTTTTTTGGGCATGGCGGTTCCCCTTAAGATCCATACCAGACTGAAAGGTCTGGTATCGTCTTGGGGGAGGGGGGGAACCTCGCGCAAAATGAATCTTACATTTTTGCGGGGTCCCCCTTCAAAATTCTCAGCACACAAGCGAGCTTTACTGCTCTTCTTTTTAAAAAACAAAAAACAAAAACGTCTGTGTGTATGAGGCCTTATTCACATGCAAATGATTCCAGACCTTATATGAAAACCCATCTATGTTTGCAACTTTGAGTGTTGAAATTAATAGGCTCTTTTTATATGTTCAATGGCTGGGTGATGCTATGTGTTTATGCACTTTAAATTAGGCGTGTAGTAGCAAACCAATATAGAAACTTACTTTTCCTTTCTCCTCCTTTTTTCACTACAAAGGTCCCTTTTACACAGAACAATAGTCCTAGTTGGATATTGGCAGTCCTTGCTTGTGAATGACTTAAGTTGGAGAGCAATGGGTTGTTATAATTTCTTTTAAGTATTCATGTATGAAATATATGGAAAGAATTGAACAGTGTCTGTATATTGGATATTATCTACATTTTTGTTCTGCTTTTGTAGGGTACTAAAATATCCCTGATGAAGAAGCGATGTGTAAAGTTCAAAACGCATTGATGGGGCAGTGACAAGTTGGAGACGGATTGTTATATTTTCTTGTTGGTAAAATATCCCTGATGCAGAAGCTATATGTGAAATGCTTTGGATTTCCACTCCATCCAAACAAGATAAAACTGTTTTTATACAGGAAAGAATAATCTTTGGGAGTTCCAGCCATCTAACACCCAGTATTTTGCATATCAATTTTGACTGTTTGTATAGATATAAAAATGCATTATGAATACCTTTTTTTTTTTTTTTCCTCTTTTTTTTTGTGATCACATTCCCTCTGTTTTTAGCTGCATAAGAACTGGGGGGAGTAGAAGCAGAAGCACACTGAGCTTCCCAGTGAAGGGTTGTGCAGCGGGGGCGTGTCAGGACAAGTCTGATCATTGGAGAGCACACAGCTTCCAGCATAGCTAGAGAACTGACCACGTTCTCCTACTTAGTGTGGTCAGTTTTTATTAGGAAAGCAGAGGGACTGACAGGAACACCAGGGATTAAACATAAGGAAGCTTACAAAGAGAACAGGATGGTTTCTCATACAAGGTGAGAAACTTGGTACTGCAAGCACGTATCCGGAATATGAAGTTTTGGGGTAACAAATGCTTTAAGGAATCTTAATAGACATGAATGATTTTAAATAATGTAGATTTGATTTCCTTTGAAAGTCCCAATAAGAGGATACTCACGTGGTATAGCTATAGGCAAAGGAATGACATCTGCCCCTAACTGAGTGAACTTCATTTAGTGACCTTTTAACATTCTATGAGGAGGCTTTATTTTGGATAGAGGGAAGGCCTGTTGAGGTTGTGTATCCAGATTGCACAAAGGCATTTGATCCAGTATGGAAATTGGTAGTGGCAAACACACACGCAGGTAAAACCAGATGGACCAGTATTTTTATACAACCTTACCAACTATGTAATGGGGTTGGTTTACTAAAGGCAAATAAGCAAGTTCTCTTGCAAAGTGAACAGCCTAAGAGTTTACTGAGTGAGGTGAAATTGCTGAGATCCATCATCCAATCATGCGCTAGCAGAATTTTTTTTTTTTTTTTTTCTTGCACTTTATTATCTGCAAAGTGAAACTTCACACTCATTAAGCTCTGGGGGAAATTCACTTGCTAAAATGCAGCTTCCCTTGCAAAGTGAACAGTCTCTGCCTTTAGCAAATCGCCCCCCAATAACTGCTCTATGCTTAAACCCTGAAGCAACATTAAGACAAAAAACAGCATGGGGCACGAGAGGGTAGTGAAACACACTGATAACACAACTAAAGGTCTGTAAAGTCCAGGAAGTATACGTATGCAGCATTAGTGGCAGCTCCCTTAAGAATGAAGCAGTCTCTGGAAGAACAATGGGAGAAATACAAGGTGCGCCACAAACTAAGTGCAGCAGGAGATGCAACGAATGTTATATTTAATTCAAATCAGTCAAATGGCTACTCATCCTTTTATAAGGATCAATAGGCATATAACAATATGATACTGTAGTCACTCAGCGGGTCCTCGATGGATGGTGGTATGTAGATGTTAACACGAGAGGAGAGGAACAAACGGCCGGACATCCGTCTTGTCTCGGAACCAGCATTGAACACACTCGGAGTCGCATCAGAAGTGACGTCAGAACATGGCGATAACGTTTCAAATTATCTGCTTCTTCATCAGATCTAAACGGCTATTGATCTAAACAGTGTACATAGAAATTCACATGGAGCGTAGACCAGAGAAAACATCCAAACAAATACATGTTTATTTAAAATACCGTATATACTTGAATATAGGCTGACCCAAATATAAGCCAGAGGCACCTAATTTTACCACAAAAAAAAACTGTGAAAACTTATTGACTCGAGTATAAGCCTAGGGTGGAAAAATGCAGCAGCTACTGGGTAAACAATGCCCATTTGCAGCCTCATTGTGCCCATCTGTAGCCGTATCTTTGATTACTAAAACAGCGGGTGTCTCCCGCTGCGTTATGCAGTCTGTTCGGTGGTCATCCATTGTAACAAAGCCCTGCCTCCTCATCTGTGATAGGCGGAACACTAATACAGTTTCCCAGCATTGTATCAGTGTTCCTCTATCACGGAGGAGGCAGGGCTTTGTTACAATGGACAGCGCCGAACAGACTGCATAACAGCGGGAGACACTCGCTGTTTTAGTAATCAAATGTACGGCTGCAGATGGGCACAGTGAGGCTGCACCCCCACTCGAGACCCTGACTCGAGTATAAGCCGAGGGGGGGCTTTCAGCCTAAAAAATGGGCTGAAAAACTCGGCTTATACTCGGATATACGGTACATGTTATTCGTTCTTCTGTCTTTGTAAGGCAATAAGTAATGATTCAACAATAAAGAAGCTAATGGCTGTGGGTACGAATATATTTAAATAAGGGGTATGTTATGTGAGAGAGAGATATTTACCAACAATTATATATTCATATATTAAAATAAGTAACGTTAAAGAGAGAGCATTATTTATTTTAAAGTGATGGGGAAAATTATTTAAAAGGAGGGGAAACATTAAAAGGAATATATTATGGAAAAACAAAGTGCCAACCAATATCCATCTTGGTGATTCGGGTTACATTTGTCAGTGGTTAAAATTATTTAAAAACAGTTATTCTGTCTATGCTGATTGAAATGTAAGAGCTCACCGCTCCAGCATGATAGCCTCTCCCAAAAACAGCTGTCTTCGCAATTAGATAGGGTGCTGGTTCTGTTTGCAACAGAGATGAAATTGAAAAAATAAATAGCTGGATAGCCGCACTCCGAATATTCACCTTTATTGAAAAATTAAAATCAAGGGTAAGTACAGACTAACTGCACAGCCGCTGACATGTTTCACACCAGACACGGTGCTTAGTCATAGCTAACGTGCAGTATATACATACAGAAATATATACACACCTAAGTAATTAGACAAATAGATACAACATGTATGTCATAATGATATGGAGTGCACCTGTGAGCATCTAGAATCCAAAGTTTAACCATTAGGCAGGTGGAGCCAATCCTTCCCACTTGCTGAAAATTCACATATTGAAAATGCATGTAGTAATAAAGAACATGAACAAACTTATGTTCAGGAAAATGAGACACCGGTGCAACCTAAAGAGAAAAAAGACATAACACATAAAATAATGTCACATGTAATAAAAACTCCTATGAACCAACAAATACACAACGAGAACAAAGAGACGTCTCTCCCCCACGTCGCAATGCTGGTGCATGTAGCTCAGAAATATCTGATCCCCTAAAGATAATATGGTCCTTCCTCAATATTAATTCATATCCATATAAATAAATGTACAGTGACAAAATTTAGGTTACTAGATTCTTCCACTTTTCTATTCTCTACTATAAAGCATCAATGTCGCCCCATAAAATCGCTAAGGCTAGACCACACATAGCTGGTAAAAGGGATAAAAAGGTGAGATCAAAAAATGAATGCTGATATCACCCGGCATAAAGTCATAACAAACCATATCCACATTTACGTACCACCCTGCGAGTTTGTTGCATACAAGTATAAATCATTTTCTGCTAGAAAATTACTTCAAACACCCTAACATGATATATATATATTTTTTTAGCAGAGACCCTAGAGAATAAAATGGTGGCTGTTGCAATATTTTATGTCACACCGTATTTGCGCAGCGGTCTTTCAAACACAATTTTTGTTTAAAAAATACACTTTAATGAATTTTTAAAAAACGAAACCGTAAAGTTAGCCCACTTTTTTTGTAGAATGTGAAAGATGATGTAACACCGAGAGAATCGTGATCTTTATTCTGAGCAAAAAAATCGTGATTCTCATTTTAGCCAAATCTGTGCAGCTCTAATATACACACAGTTGTAATAAGTTTACATACCCTGGCAAAATGTATTATTTCTTGGCCATTTTTCAGAGAATATGAATAACACAACATTTCTTTCACTCATGGTTAGTGTTTGGCTGAAGCCATTTATTATCAATCAACTGTGTTTTACACTTTTTAAATTGTAATCACAACAGAAACTACCCAAATGACCCCGATCAAAAGTTTACATACCCTGGTGATTTTGGCCTGATAACATGCACACAAGTTGACACAAAGGGGTTTGAATGGCTATTAAAGGTAACTATCCACACCTGTGATCTGGTTGCTTGTAATTAGTGTGTGTGTGAATAAAAGGTCAATGAGTTTCTGGACTGACAGACCCTTGCATATTTTATCCAGTGCTGAACTGACCTTTCTGGATTCTGAGTCATGGGGAAGCAAAAGAATTGTCAAAGGATCTGTGGGAAAAGGTAGTTGAACTGTAAAAAAAAGGAAAGGGATATAAAAAGATATCCAAGGAATTGAGAATGCCAATCAGCAGTGTTCAAACTCTAATCAAGAAGTGGAAAATGAGGGGTTCTGTTGAAACCAAACCAAAGTCAGGTAGACCAACTAAAATTTCAGCCACAACTGCCAGGAAAATTGTTCGGGATGCAAAGAAAAACCCACAAATAACTTCAGGTGAAATACACGACTGAAAACGTGGTGTGGCTGTTTCAAGATGCACAATAAGCAGGCACTTGAAGAAAGATGGGCTGCATGGTCAAGTCGCCAGAAGAAAGTCATTACTACGCAAATGCCACAAAGTATCCCGCTTAAAATATGCCAAACAGCACAGAGACAAGCCTCAAACCTGGCACAAAGTAATTTGGAGTCATAAGACCAAAATTGAGCTTTTTGATCACAACCATAAACACTACATTTGGAGAGGAGTCAACAAGGCCTATGATGAAAGGTATGCCATTCCTACTGTGAAACACGGAGGTGGATCGCTGATGTTTTAGGGATGTGTGAGCCACCGGAAATTTGGTCAAAATTAATGGCAAGATGAATGCAGTATGTTATCAGAAAATACTGGAGGAGCAATTGCATTCATCAGCCAGGAAGCTGCACATGGGACGTACTTGGACATTCGAACATGACAATGATCCAAAACACAAGGCGAAGTCGACCGGTCATTGGCTTTAGCAGAATAAAGTGAAGGTTCAGGAGTGGCAATCTTAGTCTCCTGACCTCAATATCATTGAGCCACTCTGGGGAGATCTCAAATGTGCAGTTCATGCAAGACAGCCCAAGAATTTACAGGAACTGGAGGCTTTTTGCCAAGAGGAATTGGCAGCTTTACAATCTGAGAAGATAAGGAGCCTCATCCACAAAAGACTTCAAACTGTCATTGATGTTAATCAGTTGCCAACCGCCACACACCGATGTATGTCGGCATAATGGCACGGGCAGGCATAAGGGCTTACCTGTACATCCCTGCCTGCCCGCAGGCGGTCGGATTATCGTCCGGAGCAATCCGAGGGGGAGGCCCCAGATTCATGGCCACCCCCTCACGATCGCTCCTGGCGAATGGAATGCTTCCTCTGCTGCTGTAATGTAAACAGCAGCAGAGGAAGTGATGTCATCGCTCCTCGTGAAGCCTTTTCGTTCCGGCTTCCGAGGAGAGAAGACATCAAGTAAGTCTGCACCAACACTACACGTACAGTAGAACACTCTAGGCACACTTTTCACACACCCTACCCCCCCAACCCCGTGATCACCCCCCTGTACCTCCTGTCACAGTGACACCAATAGCAGTTTTTTTTTCTGATTATTGCATTGGTGTCATTTTGTGACAGTTATAAGTGGTAGGTCAGTTAGTGTTAGGCCCCTTTAGGTCTAGGGTACCCCTCTAACCCCCTAATAAAGTTTTAACCCCTTGATCACCCCCCGTTGCCAGTGTCACTAAGCAATCATTTTTCTGATTGCTGTATTAGTGTCACAGGTGACGCTAGTTAGGGAGGTAAGTATTTAGGTTCGCCGTCAGCGTTTTATAGCGTCAGGGACCCCCATATACTACCTAGTAAAGGTTTTAACCCCCTGATTGCCTCCTAGTTAACCCTGTCACCAGTGATCAGTGTTTAACTGTTACGGTGATGCTGGTTAGTTAGTTTATTTTTTATAGTGTTAGGGCATCCGCCGTTTATTACCTAATAAAGGTTTAACCCCCTAATCGCCCGGCGGGTGATATAAATTAGGTTATAGGGTCTGCGTAGCACCAGGCAGCGTCAGGTTAGTGCCAGTACTGCTAACACCCACGCACGCACCATACACCTCCCTTAGTAGTATAGTATCTAACGGATCAATATCTGATCAGATCTATACTAGCGTCCCCAGCAGTTTAGGGTTCCCAAAAACGCAGTGTTAGCGGGATCAGCCCAAATACCTGCTAGCACCTGCGTTTTGCCCCTCCGCCCAGCCCACCCAAGTGCAGTATCGATCGATCACTGTCACTTACAAAACACTAAACACACATAACTGCAGCGTTCGCAGTTAGGCCTGATCCCTGCGATTGATAACAGTTTTTTGGTAGCGTTTTGATACAGTCGCTAACAGGAGCTTTTTTGCCTGTGAGTCTCACTAGTGTACCACTAAATTTGGAGCCCAAAATGGCAAATCGAAGGTACACTAGTGAAGAGGCCTACACGTTTCTGAGCATGACAGATAGTGAAGAGGAAGTCACTCATCTGTCAGATTCAGGCTCAGAATACGAACCTGTAGACCGCAGCGGCTCCATGACAGATAGCTCTGACGACGGAGTTGTGGTCCCTACCAAGGTCAGGCGTACCAGACCCCAATCATCTTCTGCTGTTGAGGTGCAAGAACCGCAGGGCTCTCATATGGAGCAGAGAAGTACCAGCGCCGCTTTTCCTTCTGGTGAACTGGCAAGCACCAGCGGCCTAGTACACCCTGGTCGTACATCCAACACTGCAGTAACACTTGGTGCCGTGGCGAGTCCCATAAGTGCAGTTGAAACTGGCGAGGTGGCAAGCACAAGTAGTGTCCCGCTGCCACCAAGAAGATGAACAGGCCTGTCATGCCCATAGTGCCCTTCCTGCTGCATTCGCCAATCCTAATTGGGAACCCACTACTTCTGCAGCACCCGTACTCCCCCCCCCCCCCCCATTCACTGGCCAACCCGGCATTCATGTGGAAACAGTTGATTTTACGTCACTTGATTTTTTCTCGCTGTTTTTCACCGAAAATTTCTATAGATCTATTGTGGACCAAAGCAATTTGTACGCTGGTCAACACATCGCCTCTATTCCCCAGTCCTCCCTTGCCAGAGATTGGAAACCAATTACGGTTTCTGAATTTAAGATCTTTCTGGGCCTTTCATTCCTCATGGGCATAACCAAAAATAGTGAGTTGCGGTCATATTGGTCCACTGACCCAATTCACCATATGCCCGTGTTCTCTGCTTCCATAGCCAGGGCACGATACGAGCAGATTTTGCAGTTCATGCACTTCAACAACAATGAACTCCGTCGTCCTCGTGGAGACCCTGGATACGATCGGCTCTACAAAATTCGGCCCCTCGTAAACCACTTCAACCAACGTTTTGCAGACTTGTTTACTCCCCATCAAGTTGTCTGCGTTGATGAGTCCCTGATTAAGTTTTCTGGCCGCTTGTCATTCAAACAGTACATTCCCAGCAAGCATGCCAGAAACGGGGTCAAGATGTATAAGCCCTGTGACAAGGCCACAGGCTATACATGTAGTTTTATGGTTTACGAGGGAATAGATAGTCACGTAGAGCCAACAAACTGCCCTGACTACATAGGAAGCGCTGGAAAGATTGTTCTGCTCTTTTTTACTGTATTCTATTCTGCAATGTTTTATTGTTATTATGTTTTATCATGTTTGCTTTTCAGGTATGTAATTTTTTTATACTTTACTGTTTACTGTGTTTTATTGTTAATCATTTTTTTGTTTTCAGGTATGCCATTCAGCTGCAGCGCGGATTTATTTCTCTTGACAGCAACAGGGTTTGCTCCCACGATACATAAATCCCTGACTCCAGCGCTGTCGGAGGTGATTTCACCACCACAGTTTAAAAAAAAAAGAGCATATATGCCGAAGCATAGGGGCAGAGGAGCGATTGACTGTTAGGCTCTGAAGAAGAAGGTCTAACCTTCAAGATGCGTCAGCCAGCAGCGGTTTGCACGTCCTCTTCATAGGATCTGGAGACTGCCACCAGTGGACAGATTGTCACAAGTTAAACATTATCTTTAGCGCAATTTTCATCTACCTTTTGTGAGTAGTAGTTTTTACGTGTTCTTTTAAATAAACTTGTTAAAGGATAATGCACAAGACCGGTGCGCCCTCTCTTTTTTGTTTTTTTGTTTGATCGCTAGGATATCCTTATCCTTGAGGGCAGCAAGGCTGAAACTTACCGTCCATCCTGAACTTTGAACTGTCGGGCTAACACATTTATGCGCAAGAGTTTTTGTTTTTGCATGAGCGATTTGCTCCTAACTTTTGGGGCGGATGCCCCCATGCTTCGGCATATATAAATGGTGCATGTATGCCCATCTTTAGAAGTGGGTGGATGAAGGGAGGTATTCTAATGGTGGGCATACCCAACGATCAATCTTTTTTTCGTTCAGTCCACAGGCTGCATGAAAAAAAATACAATATATGCCCAACAAGGACCAGCAATGTACTGGTATGTTGCTGGACTTTGAGTGGTTATACCAGAATGATGCCTGCAGGTTTAGGCATCATCTTGGTATCATTCTTTTCAGCCAGCGGTCGGCTAATTAGCCTCTAGACTGCTTTTACAAGCAGTGGGAGGGAATTTCCCCCCCTCTCCCACCGTCTTCCATGGTTTTCTCTGGCTCTCCTGTCCCAACAGGGAACCCGAGAATGCAGCCGGTGATTCGGCCAGCTGACCATAGAGCTGATCAGAGACCAGAATGGCTCCAATCATCTCTATGGCCTAAGAAACCGGAAGCTACGAGCATTTCATGACTTAGATTTCGCCGGCTGTAAACCGCGCCATTGGGAAATTGGGAAAGCATTTTTTCACACCGATCTTGGTGTGGTCAGATGCTTTGAGGGCAGAGGAAAGATCTAGGGTCTAATAGACCCCATTTTTTTCAAAAAAGAGTATCTGTCACTACCTATTGCTATCATAGGGGATATTTACATTCCCTGAGATAACAATAAAAATGATTAAAAAAAAATGAAAGGGACAGTTTAAAAATAAGATAAAAAAGCAAAAATAAATAAATAAATAAAATCAATCACCCCTGTCCCCCCCTGCTCTCACGCAAAGGCGAACGCAAGTGTCGGTCTGCCGTCAAAAACCGCAATTGCACCATGCATGTGAGGTATCACCACGAAGGTCAGATCGAGGGGAGTAATTTTAGCAGTAGACCTCCTCTGTAAATCTAAAGTGGTAACCTGTAAAGCCTTTTAAAAATGTATTTAGTTTGTGTGCAATTTTAAAGCATGTCGTGTTTGGTATCCATGTACTCGGCCTAAGATCATCTTTTTTATTTCATCAAAAATTTGGGCAATATAGTGTTTTAGTGCATTAAAATTTTAAAAAAGTGTGTTTTTTCCCAAAAAAAGCGTTTGAAAAATCGCAAAAAATGAAACACCCACTATTTTAATCTGTAGGACCTTTGCTTTAAAAAAATATATAATGTTTGGGGGTTCAAAGTAATTTTCTTGCAAAAAATATTTTTTCATGTAAACAAAAAGTGTCAGAAAGGGCTTTGTCTTCAAGTGGTTAGAAGAGTGGGTGATGTGTGACATAAGCTTCTAAATGTTGTGCATAAAATGCCATTACAGTTCAAACCCCCCCCAAATGACCCCATTTTGGAAAGTAGACACCCAAGCTATTTGCTGAGAGGCATGTCGAGTCCATGGAATATTTTATATTGTGACACAAGTTGCGGGAAAAAGCAATTTTTTTTTTTTTTTTTTTTTGCACAAAGTTGTCACTAAATGATATATTGCTCAAACATGCCATGGGCATATGTGAAATTACACCCCAAAATACATTTTGTTGCTTCTCCTGAGTACAGGGATACCACATGTGTGAGACTTCTTGGAAGCCTAGCCGCGTACGGTACCCCGAAAACCAAGCACCACCTTCAGGGTTTCTAAGGGTATAAATTTTTTATTTCTCTTCTCACTGCCTATCACAGTTTCGGAGGCCATGGAATGCCCAGATGGCAAAAACCTCTCCCAAATGACCCCATTTTGGAAAGTAGACACCCCAAGCTATTTGTGAGAGGTATGGTGAGTATTTTTCAGACCTCACTTTTTGTCACAAAGTTTTGAAAATTGAAAAAAAAAAAAAAAAATACATTTTTCTTCTTAATTTTCAAAAACAAATGAGAGCTGCAAAATACTCACCATGCCTCTCAGAAGCCCGCCAACGTCATGCACGCGGGCTTCCCCGCAGCGGCGCCTATATATGGGTGCCCTTGTTTGAGGTGATGCGGCACTCGAGACACGCTGTGGCGGTGGTCGGTGTCCCTCTCTGCACACCACAAATTTTTCTCACGCCACACCAGGTAATACCCTTTCTTCACCATCTCTCACTACCCCATAATTTCCTCCCTTTGGTGTTTTTCACGTGCAACCTTACCTCACTTTCACTTCCCAGTCCTATTCATCACCCTTTCTCTCTTCGTTACTTCTGTTCACCTCTCCCTCCACGGTCACCCCCCCGCCTACACTTCCATCTCCCCCACTTTCTCTCCCCTCCCCCCTAACCTTCATCCAGGCATTCCCTTCACTTTGGTTCACCTGCCACCTTTATCCTTAGGGTGCCTCGTGGTCCTGTGTCTCCTCGAGGCGTGCCTGTGTTTGTCGCTGTGGCGACAAACACAGGCACGCCTCGAGGAGACACAGGACCACAAGGCACCCTAAGGATAAAGAGGGTGCCCGCCTCAGCTCCCGGTTGCAGTGCCTTCGGACAGCTTGCCACATCTGGCCATTCACCACTAACCTATGCTTTCAGTGAGTACTCTTTATTTCCCGGGGGATTATCTGCCCTCTTGTACCCACTCTAACTTTTTTACTCATTCTAATATTATAAATTTCAGAAACATGACGTGTCCGCTCCTGATGAGTGGTCGTGAATCACGGAACGTGTCGAGCTACCAGTCCCTTTTTATCTACCCATTCGAGCATATATACGTTATTGCTTCTCTAACAGGATTTTGAGGCCAGAAATCAGGCAGGCTTTACCTCATTATTAATTGTTTACCTACTCTGACACTGGTGGTCCCTTGTTTTTACTTAGCAATGATGTTTGTACCAATGTTATTATCTACTTTATCTGCTGTGACATTTGATGTTAGTAATTTTTTATGCTGATCTTCGGTTATTAGTGCTATTACGCATCCTATGACAATTTACCTAATGTTAACCATACATTGTTGGATACCATTGTTTGTATTTAACTATTAATAAAGTTTATTAACCCACCGTTCATGTGTCGGCTTGCAAACCATTGGCTTCAGTCCCAACCCTTTCCTTTTTACTTGCTCGCTCAATGCTTGTGGGTTTCTTAAGTATAGTCATAGGGATGGAAATATGCGACCTTACCAGGCACAATTTCATTTAAAGTCCCAATTTCCCCTTCCCCCTTGTCATTTCGTAACTTGTGGCAAAATATAAAATATTCCATGGACTTAACATGCCTCTCAGCAAATAGCTTTGGGTGTCTACTTTCCAAAATGGGGTCATTTGGGGGGGGTTGTGCCATCTTGGCATTTTATGGCCTTCAAAACTGTGATAGGCAGTGAGGAGTGAAATAAAAAATTTACGCCCTTAGAAATCCTGAAAGCGGTGATTGGTTTTCGGGGCCCCCGTACGCAGCTAGGCTCCCAAAAAGTCCCACACATGTGGTATCCCCGTACTCAGGAGAAGCAGCAAAATGTATTTTGGGGTGCAATTCCGCATATGAGCAATATATAATTTAGTGACAACTTTTTGTAAAATATATTTTTTTTTTTTGTCATTCAATCACTTGGGACAAAAAAACAAAATATTCAATGGGCTCAACATGCCTCTCAGCAATTTCTTTGGGGTGTCTACTTTCCAAAATGGGGTCATTTGGGGTGGTTTGTACTGCCCTGCCATTTTAGCACCTCAAGAAATGAGATAGGCACTCAAACTAAAAGCTGTGTAAATTCCAGAAAATGTACCCCAGTTTGTAGACGCTATAACTTTTGCGCAAACCAATAAATATACGCTTATTGACTTTTTTTTTTACCAAAGACATGTGGCTGAATACATTTTGGCCTAAATGTATGACTAAAATTGAGTTTATTGGATTTTTTTTATAACAAAAAGTTGAAAATATCATTTTTTTTTCAATATTTTCGGTCTTTTTCCATTTATAGCGCAAAAAATAAAAACCGCAGAGGTGATCAAATACCATCAAAAGAAAGCTCTATTTGTGGGAAGAAAAGGATGCAAATTTCGTTTGGGTACAACATTGCATGACCGCGCAATTAGCAGTTAAAGCGACGCAGTGCCAAATCGTAAAAAGTGCTCTGGTCAGGAAGGGGGTAAAACCTTCCGGGGCTGAAGTGGTTAAAGGAGGTAATGCACAGTATTCAGAAATGGGGTATGTAAACTTTTGATCAGGGTCATTTGGGTAGTTTCTGTTGTGTTTATGATTTAACCACTTCAGCCCTGGAATAATTTACCCCCTTCCTGACCAAGCCATTTTTTGCAATACGGCACTGTGACAGACCTAGCCGGGAGAGAGACTTTTGGAGGGGACTGTATGCTAGCCTCTTGCCGATCAATCGTTGGCCCTGACATTTGGGGGAACGGTGCTCTTTGTGAGCTGTATGCCTGGGGACCCTTGAGGCGGTATTACTGTGGATTCGGGTCCTGGTCCCCCAGGACACACAGACTCTGGGGACCCTGGATTTGCCATATTGGAATAGTGACTGATTCATACCGTTGGGACTCCTACTGTTAAATGCTAATGTCATCAATTCCAGCTACCTGTCTGTTGTCTGCTAAAATGTGTATTGTAAATAAGTCTCTAGTATGGGATCTAAGAGTCATTAGATCCCCATTGTTGTTTGTGTTAATTAACTCTGCTATTGTGATAATGTTGATTGGATTTTCTGAACTACAAGATGGCCAGTCTGGCCTAAAGGTCATGTCTGAGTCATCTAGGCTGTCTAAAGGGATTAGTTAATTAGCTCATGTTAATAAGGTTAATTAGGTTACAGCTGTATTGTTAGAGTAATATGAGCATTGTATAAAAGACTGTATTCCTGTCAATAAAGAGAGATTCCTGTTTGAACTTACATACAGCCTGCCTGGTGTTTGTTCTGAGCTATCACAACTGGGTTAGAACGGCACATAGCTGAAGTTCTAATCCCGGAGCATTGGATGACCGAACCATCAGACGTTGCAATCTGATTCAATAGCTGCAAAGGAGTGTCGGGAGAGTGGAACCGAGTGAGCAGAGGGGCTTGTTACATTGGTGGCAGAAGTGGGATTTGCTCCCCAGTTACTGGGACACTCCAAACCAGCCTGCAGGAGAGCCACGCTGAAAAACTTACTTGAGAGCCGTGGAAGGAATGGTGGGATCGTGCTTCCTTGCCGTGAACATATCCAAACCATCACCTGGATCCAAGATCCAGATAGCAGGAGAGGAGAGATACCAGCCACCATGGAAGAGGAATTCAGAAGGAGGTTGCGAGAGAAGCAGATACAGCACAGAGGACCAGTATCAGAGCAGGTCCTGCTAGGATGGTTTGATTCTATCCACTGTGAACTCTGGAAGGAAGCGCTAGCCCGTGAGCAGTGACACCAGGGAAAAGTTCTCCCCTCCATCCATGTGAGGTACTGGTCGCAGTATGAAGTGCGAATGCTGTTTTTGGGGGAACAGCCGAACCAGGAGTGGACAGCCGAGTTAAGCAGGCTGATCCGGGCAGAAATGCGGTTGGACGAGAGCTACAGAGCCCTCCAGTAGTATGTAGCCCAAGTGTGCCCGTGCACAGCGGATGACAGCCCCACGGAAGGCTTTGACTACGATGGCCTGGGATTATTATACTGGAGGCTGTCAAGGGATCCTGACTTTGGGAGTGATCGGGAGTGGCGTTTGGAGGAAATAATGGAGCACAGAGAGTGGAGACTGAATGTCTCAGAAGTGCACTGGGCACAGGAAGATTTGGAGTTTCTGGCCGTTCAGGAATGGGAGCTGGAGATCGCCTACAAACAGCTGTTAGACTCTGCTCAGCAGCAGGGTGGTGCTCCCTTTGCCTGGGACTATCAGGAAATACCAGTTGACAACTCTGAAATCCTGGCTGAAGAGTTGACAATGTGGCAGAGTAACAGTGTGCTTTGCCAACCTGGCCCCACAGCTATGGAGGCGGAGGTCTTATGGCGGATGCAGCAAGTGCTGACTGACCTTGATGAACCTGTTTCTGCATTGGATGATTTTGGATGGAGGAATGTGCCTGTTCAACAGAATGCCAGGGAATCGGCAGTGGAAAATCTGGAGATTGCTATCCCCAAAGCTGAAGTGCTGACAACAGGGCAGAGCTCTGCTAACCTCTGCCCAGCACTGATAGCATCTTCTGGGTTCTACGGAGAGGAGATGGTGAACCTTTATCCCCAGACACCAGTTGCAGAGACAGGGGATTTGATAGACTTTTCTGCTGAGGAAGAACAACCTGGTGAGCCTCCAGCAGAAGAAGAGCTGTTATTAGGGCCAAACTTCACTGTGCTCTGCCCAGCACCAACAGAAGTATCTGTGAAGTTACAAGGAACTTCCCCAGCTGAAGCGCTGGCAACCGGACAGAGGGTCCAAGATCTCTGCCCTACACCTGTGTCGGTTCCAGAGGCTCAGGGTGAGAAGGCGGTGGTCACTTCCCAGCAGCAGATCAGGATACAGGGGGAGAAGGGAGAGGAGGTGTTTGTCGTCCCTCCCCAACAGCTAGCCGGAGCAGATGGTGTGGGGTTTCCAGCAGAAGAGCTGGCAACAGGGCCGAGTACTGCCAGCCTCTGCCCTCAACTTACAGAGGATGGATTTCCTGTGAAGGTGGATGGGACTTCAGTCTCCACCTATATACCTCAGGGATGCTGGGCAGTCGGCCCAGATCCCCAACAGCATGACGGAGTTAGCCCAGACACCCTGTCTTCTCTCCAGCGGCAGAAAGGACTCCAGGGAGAAGGGCCAGTCCAGGCCTCTCCCCAGCGGCAGATATGTTCTCTGAGAGAGGCAGAGGTTGGCTGGGTGAGTAATACTCTGTTTGGAACAATTTGTTTGGGGTACTGTGTGGGTACAGGCATTAGAGGACTGGAACTACTGACTAACTTCGGAGTCAACCCGTCTGGGGTCTCCTCCTGTGTTAGTCTCCTGCCGAAAGGGGAAAAATGTGACAGACCTAGCTGGGAGAGAGACTTTTAGAGGGGACTGTATGCTAGCCTCTTGCCGATCGATCGTGGGCCCTGACATTTGGGGGAACAGTGCTCTTTGTGAGCTGTATGCCTGGGGACCCTTGAGGCGGTATTACTGTGGATTCGGGTCCTGGTCCCCCAGGACACACAGACTCTGGGGACCCTTGATTTGCCATATTGGAATAGTGACTTGATTCATACCGTTGGGACTCCTACTGTTAAATTCTAATGTCATCAATTCCAGCTACCTGTCTGTTGTCTGCTAAAATGTGTATTGTAAATAAGTCTCTAGTATGGGATCTAAGAGTCATTAGATCCCCATTGTTGTTTGTGTTAATTAACTCTGCTATTGTGATAATGTTGATTGGATTTTCTGAACTACAAGATGGCCAGTCTGGCCTAAAGGTCATGTCTGAGTCATCTAGGCTGTCTAAAGGGATTAGTTAATTAGCTCATGTTAATAAGGTTAATTAGGTTACAGCTGTATTGTTAGAGTAATATGAGCAGGAACTTACATACAGCCTGCCTGGTGTTTGTTCTGAGCTATCACAACTGGGTTAGAACGGCACATAGCTGAAGTTCTAATCCCGGAGCATTGGATGACCGAACCATCAGACGTTGCAATCTGATTCAATAGCTGCAGAGGAGTGTCGGGAGAGTGGAACCGAGCAAGCAGAGGGGCTCGTTACAGGCACTGCGACGCTTTAACTGACAATTTTTCTTTCCACAAATAGAGCTTTCTTTTGGTGGTATTTGATCACCTCAGCAGTTTATACTTTTTGCGCTATAAACAAAAGAAGAGCCACAATTTTGAAAAAAACAATTTTTTACTTTTTCCTATAATAAATACAGTGGGGACCGAAAGTATTCAGACCCCCTTAAATTTTTCACTGTTTGTTATATTGCAGCCATTTGCTAAAATCATTTAAGTTTATTTTTTTTCCTCATTAATGTACACACAGCACCCCATATTAACAGAAAAACACAGAATTGTTGACATTTTTGCAGATTTATTAAAAAAGAAAAACTGAAATATCACATGGTCCTGAGTATTCAGACCCTTTGCTCAGTATTTAGTAGAAGCACCCTTTTGATCTAATACAGCCATGAGTCTTTTTGGGAAAGATGCAACAAGTTTTTCACACCTGGATTTGGGGATCCTCTGCCATTCCTCCTTGCAGATCCTCTCCAGTTCTGTCAGGTTGGATGGTAAATGTTGGTGGACATTTTTAGGTCTCTCCAGAGATGCTCAATTGGGTGTAAGTCATGGCTCTGGCTGGGCCATTCAAGAACAGTCAGGGAGTTGTTGCGAAGCCACTCCTTTGTTCTTTTAGCTGTGTGCTTAGGGTCATTGTCTTGTTGGAAGATAAACCTTCGGCCCAGTCTGAGGTCCTGAGCACTCTGGAGAAGGTTTTCGTCCAGGATATCCCTGTACTTGGCCACATTCATCTTTCCCTTGATTGCAACCAGCCGTCCTGCCCTGCAGCTGAAAAACACCCCCACAGCATGATGCTGCCACCACCATGCTTCACTGTTGGGACTGTATTGGACAGGTGATGAGCAGTGCCTGGTTTTCTCCACACATACCACTTAGAATTAAGGCCAAAAAGTTCTATCTTGGTCTCATCAGGCCAAAGAATCTTATTTCTCACCATCTTGGAGTCCTTCAGGTGTTTTTTTTTAGCAAACTCTATGCGGGCTTTCATGTGTCTTGCACTGAGAGGCTTCCGTCGGCCCACTCTGCCATAAAGCCCCGACTGGTGGAGGGCTGCAGTGATGGTTGACTGTCTACAACTTTCTCCCATCTTCCAACTGCATCTCTGGAGCTGAGCCACAGTGATCTTTGGGTTCTTCTTTACCTCTCTAACCAAGGCTCTCCTCCCCCGATAGCTCAGTTTGGCCGGACGGCCAGCTCTAGGAAGGGTTCTGGTCGTCCTAAATGTCTTCCATTTAAGGATTATGGAGGCCACTGTGCTCTTAGGAACCTTAAGTGCAGCAGAAATGTTTTTGTAACCTTGGCCAGATCGGTGCCTTGCCACAATTCTGTCTCTGAGCTCTTCATGCAGTTCCTTTTGACCTCATGATTCTCATTTGCTCTGACATGCACTGTGAGCTGTAAGGTCTTATATAGACAGGTGTGTGGCTTTCCTAATCAAGTCCAGTCAGTATAATCAAACACAGCTGGACTCAAATGAAGGTGTAGAACCATCTCAAGGATGATCAGAAGAAATGGACAGCACCTGAGGTAAATATGAGTGTCACAGCAAAGGGTCTTAATACATAGGACCATGTGATCTTTCAGTTTTTCTTTTTTTCATAAATCTGCAAAAATCTCAACAATTCTGTGTTTTTCTGTCAATATGGGGTGCTGTGTGTACATTAATGAGAAAAAAAATGAACTTAAATGATTTTAGCAAATGGCTGCAATATAACAGAGTCCGTCCCAACTGTATCCCAAATTAACCACTTCAGCCCCGGAGGATTTGGCTGCTCAATAACCAGAGCACTTTTTATAATTTGGCATTGCGCTGCTTAACTGGTAATTGCGTGGTCATGCAATGCTGTACCCAAACAAAATTTGCGTCCTTTTTTTCACACAAATAGTTTTCTTTTGATGGTATTTGATTGCCTCTGCGATTTTTATTTTTTGCGATATAGACAGAAAAAGACCGAAAATTTAGAAAACTGATATTTTCTACTTTTTGCTATTAAAAAAATGTCAAGCGTAAATTTTTGGTCTGCGCAAAAGTTATAGCGTCTACAAACTAGGGTGCATTTTTTGAAATTTTCGCAGCTTTTAGTTCGATTTATTGAGCTGCTAAAATGGCAGGGCAGTACAAACCCCCCCCCCATATGACCCCATTTTAGAAAGTAGACACCCCAAGGAAATAATTGAGGCATGTTGAGCCCATTGAATATTTTATTTTTTTGTCACAATTGAAAAATGACATAAAAAATACAGAAAGTTGTCACTAAATGATATATTGCTCACACGTGCCATGGTTATATGTGGAATTACACCCCAAAATACATTCTGCTGCTTCTCCCGAGTATGGGGATACCTCGTGTGAGACTTTTTGGGAGCCTAGCCACGAACAGAACCCCGAAAACCAAGCACCGCCTATAGGATTTATAAGGAATCATTTTTCTTTTTATAATCAAAGTTTTTATTTCATTTTATAAATACAACAATTATACAACATTATATACCCCTACATTCCACCCAAGCCACAAACACAGACTACACCATTACATTACATCATTCCACAATTATCCCCACCTATCCCATCAATCCTAAACAAAACAAAAAAAAGTATTATAATTTTTTCCTTTTTCCTTCCTTTTAAACAAGATTATAATAATCTCCTTCTCCTTTCTCCTTCCTCTCCCCCACCTCCCTCTCCCTCCATTCTCAATACTAATCAGTGATCTATCCATTCCTCACTCCCAACCCCCCCCCTCCATTATTAAGTTGACTTCATTTCTCTATTCTATTACTGTAGGGCCCTGGACTTGCCTCCAGTACTTCGGAATGAGTTTTTTCGCTGCGTTTAATAAGTGCGGAGTTATACTTTCCCTATAAATTTTGACGGGCCCCGGCTTTCCATTAAATAGGTACTGTAGAGGCTTAAACTCCAGAGGACCTACTGTCAGTCTCTCGATCCATGGGGCCACTGACTCCCAAAATGACTTAATTATTGGGCATGTCCACCACAAATGGAGAGAGGTACCCCTCTGTCCACAACCTCTCCAGCACCTATCACTTGGGAAGATTTGTGCTAATTTAGCTGGAGTACTGTAACATCTTACCAGAAACTTATATGCCATTTCTTGCACCTTTGAACTTATGGAAGTGGTAAACGTTAATAAGATCGTTTTTTTAATTTGTTTATTTGTCCATACCTGGTCCAATTCCCTCTCCCATTCTCTTACGAAATATTCATTTGTCTCTTCCTGCCCACTAAGAATCACTCTATACATTTGTGATAGCATATGTCTAGATTCTGGCATTTGTACACATTGCCTTTCAAACATAGTGAGTGAGTTCATAGATCTTATTAAGGGCTTTATTTTATTGAAAAAACTCGCCATTGGATGGTATTTCCACTCTGCCAGATGTATCGTCCCAAATCTCAACACCATTTCTGTCAAGGGTAGTAGGACTCCACTTGGGGCAAACTTGGCACACTTGGTGTCCCCATCCCGGCCCCAAGCCCCCAGATACCCCATCTCCTCTCCCGGGGGGAACCAAAGGAATCCCTCCAGAGGGGATATCTGGGGAGCATATTTACCTCTCCTATTCAACCTATCCCACACCTCCAAAGAGTTCAGTGTTAACGGTGACGCCCACTGGGAAAGCCCTCTCAGAGGGCCTTGGATCCAAAGTGCTCCTGCCCGATTTCTGTCTGCCATTGACATTTCTGCTTGAACCCATAGTTTTTTCTGTGCGTCATGGCACCAGTTCAGTATCCGAACTAGGGTCATGGCCTTATAATATGATGCTATATCAGGTAGTCCCAGGCCCCGCTCAGCCCTATTCCTTCTCAGGATATCATAGGCCAATCTAGGTCTCTTATCATTCCATACAAAGGCCACGAACAACCTATGCACCTGTCTGAATCGGGTCTCCGGTAACCTGATTGGCACAGTGCGCAGTACATATATTATTCTGAGTAATATACTCATTTTTATAGCACTAATTCTCCCGAACCAAGTCAAGTATTTACCCTTCCATTTTTTTAACTCTTCTGTTATTTCTTTCAATAATGAGCCATAATTAAGTTCATACAGTAGTTTCTGGTCTGCACTAATATGTACCCCCAAGTACACTAGAGACTCTCTATTCCAGACAAATGGGTACATACCTCTCAATGACCTTTCCATTGCTGCCGGAACATGGCTAGGGAGGATGACCGACTTCTCAAAATTAATTTTAAAATTAGATACAATACCAAATTTTTGTACTTCTACCATAAGTGCAGCTATAGATGTCTGTGGGGCGGAGAGAAAAAAAGGAGATCATCCGCATATGCTGCTACCTTATGTTCCACAGGGCCTATGCACGTCCCAGTTATCTCCCTATTATTCCTGATTTTATGTAGAAATGGCTCCATTATTATTGCAAATATCAAAGGGGATAATGGGCACCCCTTGCCTAGTGCCATTTCGTATGTTAAAGCAATCTAATAATGTGCCATTGACCTTGATCCTTGCTCTTGGTTCTGCATACAGGGACATAATCCATCCCATCATTCGTTCCCCCAGGCCTATCCTCCCCAGTACCTCTCCCATAAAGCCCCAATTCACTCTGTCAAACGCCTTTTCGGCATCCATTGACAGAATGATCCTTGGGGCTCTGTCCGGGCCAAACTGCGTCCAATGAAGAACGTGAAGCGCACGAGTAGTTATAACCCTCGCCTCACGTCCCCTCATGAACCCCATCTGGTCCGGATGAACTAAGTCTCCAATATGTTCTTGAAGCCTCAGGGCCAAGATCTTTGCTAACAGTTTAGTGTCCGAGTTAAGCAGAGAGATAGGCCTGTAATTTGCGCAGATTTGGGGGTCTTTCCCATCTTTTGGCAGTACCGTTATGTACGCCAGAAGTGCTTCTGGCGGTAGTGGGTTAGAGGCACTAATTGAGTTAAAATAGTTAGTGGTTTTACTAATACTGGAAGAAATTTTTTATAGTACAAGTTCGTCAACCCATCCGGCCCTGGACTCTTTACCAGTGGTAGCGTTGCTATCGCTTTACTCAGCTCCTCTACTGTGATTGGACGTTCAGTTTCGTCTATGATTGTTCTGGGTAGCATAGGCATAGAGGCTTCTTCAATATAGTCCCATATCTCCTTCCTACCATATCTCTCTCCGTCCCCTATTCCCGGTGGATCTGTCTTGGAAGTATTATATAACGCCTCATAAAAATTACCAAATTCTGCCGCTATGGCTTTCGTTTCAATTACCTTCTTACCTTGAACTGATAAACTGTGTACATGTCTAGAGTCTTGTTGTTTTTTAAGTTGTTTAGCCAATAGCTGTCCACACTTATTTCCCTGTTCATATGATCTATTCGCAAAAAACCTAGTTTTATTTTTTACTCTTCGCTCAAGGCACTGTGAGAGCTCTACTCGCAAGCTCTCCAAGTGCCTGCTATCCACGGGGTCAAGATTTTTCTTATCTCATCTCCAAAACACTAATCTTCTCTAATAATTCATTTATCTCTCTTTTACCTTCTTTCTTTATATATGATCCATAAGCAATCAGGTCCCCTCTGATAAATGTTTTATGGGCCTCCCATACCACTTGATCTGACACTTCCTCTGTCTTATTTATTTCAAAATATTCTTTTATTTTAATACCTAACTTCTCCACTATTTCCTCCTTATCCAACAATGACTCGTTCAAAAGCCACGTTCGCTCTAGACGACCCATTTGAATTGGACGAAGGGTCAGGGTTATTGGGGCATGATCTGACATAGTTATAGGTTCAATTGTGTTGTTTTTTGTGTGTGAATGCGCTACTCCCATCTATACACCCTTTACAATATTCATATACCCTACCTATTATTTGAAAACCTCATCTTAAATACAACACATTAGACCAAAATCATATAAACAATCCGATGACATATATCACATATGTAACAGAGTCCCCAGATATATGCTTGCAAATCTTCTATCAATTGCCGTGATTGGCGTGCTCCTGTGTTCCTTCAATATACATAAAGTGACTGTGTGCTCCACCACCACCTGTGAGATTGGCCACTCACCAGATATTTCTTTGATATTACACCTTTGGTTCATTCATGGGATAACCACTCCACTTAGGGAAAAAACCTCTTCAACGGCTATCATTGGACCTTATTGTTCCTCATATGAAATATGGATAAAACGATCATCGCACAATAACGTTTTAAAACTATTTATTGTGTAAAAACAAAGACAGACTGTGCACTCACATTTACAAGTGCCCTCGAGCCGGCACAGAGCTTATCCAGCAGTTAGGGACGGGTAGGAACTATAGCCTGGTTCGCCTATGTGTGCTGTGCGACCTCCGTGTTCCGCTTGTGTTCCACCCCTCGTATCCGTTCGCGTCCTCACCAACCACGACCGTTCCCGATCACGTGGGTACAAAAAACTCCAAGCAGCCTCTACGCGTTTCGCATCATAGTATGCGTCATCAGGTTCAATTGTACTCGCGAGGACATTCTCTAAATAAAATTGGTCCACCAAGAAAAGGTCCAACCGTGAGTACATATCGTGAGTTTTAGAGTAGTAACTAAAGTCCTTAATCCCCATATGCAGAACTCGCCAGCTATCTACAAGGTGTTGGGAACGTAGAATTTGCTTAACCTGTTTTATGGCTCTGAAGGACAGGGCGGTTCTACCCGTTGAAGTATCTATACTTGGATCCAGCACCATATTAAAGTCCCCGCCCACCATTAAACATCCTTCTCTGAATTCTTCCAATTTTCTAAATGTTCTAACCAAAAAATGAACAGACCCTTCATTAGGTGCATATAATCGATGCAAAGGTATATCGTACCCCATGCAGTGTACCCTTCACAAATAGGAAACGTCCTTCTGGATCTCTTTGCAAGGTCTCCGTTTTCCATGGGCAGGACTTCTTAAACGCAATTGTAACCCCTCTTGACCTTGCAATTGGTGACACTGCATGGTACCATTGATTCATTGTATTCTGGGGTAAACTGGGGTTAGAACTGCCCCTAAAGTGGGTCTCTTGTAAGAAGATAACATCGGCCCCATGGTGCTGCACTTCCACCCAGAGGCGCCTTCTCTTATTTTGTGAACGCAATCCCCTTACATTATATGACAGAAGTTTCAATATGGCAGTCATTTTTTAATTTATCCTTAGGACTCCCCATACCAGTCCCTTGATATTATCCCCTTGACCTTGTTCTCTGTCTTCCTTTCTGCTAATCCTACCTACCCCATTACCACAATAACACCCAACATTAAACACAAAACCACAAAAAAAGAAAAAAAACAGCTCATCATATATACCATAAAGAGAAACCTTACATAAACCTCTTTCATACCAAAAACCTCCCCCTTGGAGTATATCTAAAAATCAGGGAAGGGGCCTGTGCAGATAAGCACCTCTTATGCACCGATCACCTCCCTTCCTTGCTTTTAGCAGGTCAACTAATCCCCTCAATTGGGGCTGACCTATTGACCAAAAAATGGTCCCCATTTCCCACCACACACCCTCATATGTTGCCCCCTCCTCCCAGGCATTAGTTTACAGTCCCCTTCCTAGGTGAAAAAAAAAAAAAATCTATACGGGTCCCCTCTCTGCTTAGTCCTTTCATCAGCTATCTAGGTCTTCTTTGGGCTGTGCCCGTATTGGCCCTTGCCGGTACTTCTTGCCACTAGTCAGACCGCTGTAAGGGGGGCCCTAAAAAGTTTATTCTCCAATCTGTAAAATCCACTATAGGAAGGTCAAGTTTCCCCACAAATGATTCTAAGTCATCTTTTGTTCGTAATGTAGCTGATCTTCCGTTCCTGGAGGCTGTCAAACTAAATGGGAGCCCCCACCGATATTTAATCTCTGCCACCCGTAGAGCTTCAAACAGTGGACGGACTGACCGTCGCTTAAAAATAGTCCGGCCTGATATATCTGGGTGCAGTGCTATATTAAAACCTTCAAACATGATCGTAGGCTTGCTACGGGCCATCCTCATTATGTTCTCTTTCACTGCATATTTATGCACTTTACAAATAACATCTCTAGATTCTTCAGCCTTTGTACTGTGGGATGGATCCCGATGTATCCGGTCTATATCTATGGTATTTGGTGCTTGGTCCCCCATAATCTGTCCAAAAATTTTTTGTGTTATAGGAACTAATTCTGACGTTGCAATTGATTCAGGCAATCCTTTTATACGAATGTTTTGTCTTCTATCCCTGTTTTTGTAATCATCCAGCTGGTCCCTGTAAGAATTTAGTACCTCCTCGTACTTTTTAATGGAGTCTTGAACATCCGCCACCGCGTGTACTATGGTGTCTCGTTTGTTTTCCACTTTCTCTACTCTATACCCCAAGTCCCTGATGTCTTCCTTTAAACTTTCCACTGCCTGCAGGCATGATTGTTCCACCGCATTAATTAGCTGTTGAATATCATTTTTGGTAGGAAGGGCCCTCAATAGTTCCCAAGTGTCCCTCTCCGAGTCTGCCCTCTGTCCAGTCGGCCCCTGAGACCTCCTCTCCCTCTTTTGGGGGCTCATCTGGTCAAGCATCAAAGTCTGGTTATGTTCAAGCAGGCGCTGACCTGTGTCCACTTCTGTTTCTATTTGGGAGCTCTTCATAGGAATTTGATCTAAATTTGAAGCTGGGGCTTCCCCTCCTGTCACCACCACGGTCTCTGTGCCTTGTATCGCCTCTAATGTCCACCCATTAGCCTCCAAATGATTCATTACACCTGGGTCCTGTGCTAGTGAGCCCTGTTTATCAATGTCCATCAATGGGTGTCCTACACCAGGGTTTAATTGACCCTGTTCCTTAGCCCCCACTTCTTCTCCATTCTTCCTGGGGCTCCATCCACCACCCGGAGGGCTTTGTTCAGGAGTTCTCCTCCCCCCTGCCTGCTGTAGGTGATCTTTTACCATACACAGCGGGACCTTCTCCTATCTCCTGGGTAGCCGGCTTCTTCATCGGGATCCCCCGCTCCACTCTATCCGTGCCGCCAGTGGTGTTAGCTCCACTCCGCTTCCTTGCATCCTGTCTCCCCGCTTGTCGTCCTTCCCCATGCTCGGAGGCACGGGGCGACAGGTAGGCTCGGATGCCATCCATTGAGCTCTGTCCCCTTCCCGCTCGTTGTAATGCGGCTTGTCTGCGGGTTGTCATCTTCAGCTAAACAGCCACTCAGCTAGATGCTTGTAACGTTAACCCGAAAACGAGGGGAATAGCGGGACACTCGATCAAGCACTCTGATCAAAAGTTCAGCTGGTTACTTGTCGGATTCAAGTCAGCCTGTGAAGTCCGCCTTGGAGCAGGGAGGGGGTTAGAGCGTTCTCTCACACAAACTGCTCCGTAGTTCAGATGATTGCTTGTGGGATCAGCCCGGGAACATGGAGGGGGGAGGAGCACTCACTCACACACGTTCACTCATCACTCCCGCAATCCATCCTAAGGAATCATGTAGTGACCAAGGACGAACTGGATCCTTCCATAAATTCCAGGAAGAGATCATCACAGCCCTTCTGTTTCCAGACGGTGCTGTGGCCCAACTTCCCAATCCAAATGCAGTAAGCCGGCTGCATGAGAGGCATTTTCCGTATGTCCTCCCTGGTGCCCCTACCCAACAAGCCCCCCAAAGAAAATGTTGTGTCTGTATAACTCACGGATATAGACGTGACACCCGCTATTATTGTCCCTCCTGTCCTGACCATCCCGATCTTTGCATCGGTGAATGTTTTGAACGCTACCACACACTAGTGGAGTATTAGCGTAGGGTACAGCACTGCACAGACTAGGGAACACATTCACAGGGTCTCCAAAAATGCCATCACATTTTGACAGACCCGAACTGTTACCACCACTACAACCGTTACAACCACTACAACCGTTACAGTTAAAAATAAAAGTAAAAAATAAATTAAAAAATATAAAAATCCAAAAATACTTGTCGTTATATTGTTCTCTCTATTGTTCTGCTCTCTTTTACACAGATTGCATTAAAAAATGTTTTATTTTTACTATGTTTTACAAGGTTGAGGGATCATCCTCAGCATTCAAACTTTATAAAGAATGCAACAAGAAATGTAAGAGTGCAATTAGGACGGCTAAGATAGAACATGAAAGACACATAGCGGAGGAGAGCAAAAAAATCCCAAGAAATTCTTTAAGTATGTAAACAGTAAAAAAGGGAGGACAGACCATATTGGCCCCATAAAGAATGAGGAAGGACATCTGGTTACAAAGGATTAGGGAGATGGCGAAGGTATTGAATTTATTCTTCTCCTCAGTCTTCACGAGTGAATCGGGGGGCTTCAGTAACCAAAACTGCAGTGTTTATCCTCATGACACAACACAGGAAGCACCTCCATGGTTAACAGAGGACAGAATTAAAATTAGACTTGAGAAACTTAACATTAATAAATCACCTGGACCAGATGGCTTGCATCCGAGGGTACTTAGGGAACTAAGTCAAGTGATTGCCAGACCGTTGTTCCTAATTTTTACAGATAGTCTACTGACTGGAATGGTACCAGCTGATTGGAGAAAAGCCAATGTAGCACCAATATTTAAAAAGGGCCCAAAATACATCCCTGGGAATTACAGACCAGTTAGCCTAACAACAATAGTATGTAAACTCTTGGAGGGGATGATAAGGGACTATATACAAGATTTTAGTAATAAGAACGGTATCATCAGCAGTAATCAGCATGGATTCATGAAGAATCGTTCTTGCCAAACCAATCTATTAACCTTCTATGAGGAGGTGAGTTGCCATCTAGATAAAGGAAGGCCTGTAGACGTGGTGTATCTGGATTTTGCAAAAGCATTTGACACAGTTCCCCATAAACGTTTACTGTACAATATAAGGTCCGTTGGCATGGACCATAGGGTGAGTACATGGATTGAAAACTGGCTACAAGGGCGAGTTCAGAGGGTGGTGATAAATGAGGAGTACTCGGAATGGTAAGGGGTGGGTAGTGGGGTTCCCCAGGGTTTTGTGCTGGGACCAGTCCTATTTAATTTGTTCATGAATGACCTGGAGGATGGGATAAACAGTTCAATCTCTGTATTTGCAGACGATGCTAAGCAGGGCAATAACTTCTCCGCAGGATATGGAAACCTTGCAAAAAGACCTGAACAAATTAATGGGGTGGGCGACTACGTGGCAAATGAGATTCAATGTAGAAAAATGTAAAATAATGCATTTGGGTGGCAAAAATATGAATGCAATCTATACACTGGGGGGAGAACCTCTGGGGGAATCTAGGATGGAAAAGGACCTGAGGGTCCTAGTAGATGATAGGCTCAGCAATGGCATGCAATGCCAAGCTGCTGCTAACAAAGCAAACAGAATATTGGCATGCATTAAAAGGGGGATCAACGCCAGAGATAAAACGATAATTCTCCCACTCTACAAGGCTCTGGTCCGGCCGCACCTGGAGTATGCTGTCCAGTTCTGAGCACCAGTCCTCAGGAAGGATGTACTGGAAATGGAGCGAGTACAAAGAAGGGCAACAAAGCTAATAAAGGGTCTGGAAGATCTTAGTTATGAGGAAAGGTTGCGAGCACTGAACTTATTCTCTCTGGAGAAGAGACGCTTGAGAGGGGATATGATTTCAATTTACAAATACTGTACTGGTGACCCCACAATAGGGATAAAACTTTTTCGCAGAAGAGAGCTTAATAATACTCGTGGCCACTCATTACAATTAGAAGAAAAGAGGTTTAACCTTAAACTACGTAGAGGGTTCTTTACTGTAAGAGCGGCAAGGATGTGGAATTCCCTTCCACAGTCGGTGGTCTCAGCGGGGAGCATTGATAGCTTCAAGAAACTATTAGATAATCACCTGAATGACCGCAACATACAGGGATATACAATGTAATACTGACACATAATCACACACATAGGTTGGACTTGATGGACTTGTGTCTTTTTTCAACCTCACCTACTATGTAACTATGAAACTATGTTTTATTGTATTTGCTTTGCAGGTATGGTATATGTCTTACTGTTATACTGTAATGTTACTTTATTTTATTGGTAACCATCATTTGCAGCACTGCCTTAGATGCTTGGTGGCCACAAGTTGTGGGAAAATTACACTTTTTTAAAAAAAATGTTTGCACAAAGTTGTCACTAAGGAATCATTTAGTGACAACTTTGTGCAATCATTTTTTTTAAAAGTGTAATTTTCCTGCAAATTGTGGCAAAATATAAAATATTCCATGGACTCAACATACCTCTCATCAAATAGCTCGGGGTGTCTACTTTCCAAAATGGGGTCGTTGGGGGTGGGGGTTGGTGCTATCTTGGCATTTTATGGCCTTATGTGATAGGTAGTGAGGAGTGAAGTCAAAAATTTACACCATTAGAAATCCTGAAGGCGGTGCTTGGTTTTCGGAGTCCTGAACGCGGCTAGGCTCCCAAAAAGTCCAACACATGAGTTATCCCCGTACTCAGGAGAAGCAGGAGAATGTATTTTGGGTTGTAATTCCACATATAACCATGCCATGTTTGAACAATATATCATTTAGTGACAATTTTGTGCAACAGAATAAAAAAAGTGTAATTTTCCCAAAACTTGTGGCAAAATATAAAATATTCAATGGACTCAACATGCCTCTCAGCAAATAGCTTGGGGTGTCTACTTTCCAAAAAGGGGTTATTTGGGGGGGAGTTGAACTGTCCTGGCATTTTATGCACAGCATTTAGAAGCTTAACACATCATCCGCTCTTTAACCACTTGAAGACAGAGCCCTTTCTGACATTTTTTTTGTTTGCATGAAAAAATACATTTTGTTTTTGCAAGAAAATTACTTTGAACCCCCAAACATTATTTTTTTAAAGAAAAGGCCCTACAGATTAAAATGGTGGGTGTTGCAATTTTTTTTTTCAAACAGTATTTGCTCAGTGATTTTTCAAACACAATTTTTTGGGAAAAAACACACTTTTTTTATTTTAATGCACTAAAACACATGATATTGCCCACATGTTTGATGAAATAAAAAAGATGATCTCATGCCGAGTACATGGATACCAAACACGACATGCTTTAAAATTGCGCACAAGCAGCGACGAGGTGAACAAACTACATACATTTTTAAAAGCCTTTACAGGTTACCATTTTAGATTTACATAGGAGGTCTACTGCTAAAATTACTGCCCTCGAACTGACCTTTGCGTTGATACCTCACATGCATGGTATAATTGCTGTTTACATATGAAACCAGACCGACGCTTGCGTTCACCTTTGCGCATGAGCACAGGGGGACAGGGTTTTTTTTATTATTTATTTTGCTTTTTTATTTTTATACTGTTCCTTTTTTTTTTTTATTGTTATCTTAGGTAATGTAAATATCCCCCATGATAGCAATAGGTAGTGACAAATACAAAAAAATGGGGTCTATTAGACCCCAGATCTCTCCTCTGCCCTCAAGCATCTGACCACACCAAGATCGGTGTGATAAAATGCTTTGCCAATTTCCAGCGAAACCTAAGGCTCGAATCACACTAATGTGTTTTTTGATGCATTTTGCAGAAATGCAGGGAAATTTTTTAACATGGGTTCCTATGGAACATGTTCACATCAATGCATTTTTGTGCCTCTGCCTTTTTGGAAAGGGTCAGGGACTTTTTTTTCCTGCAAAATGCAGCGTTTTGCACATAATAGAGTTTAATGGACCCGCTTCCAAAACGCAAGTGCTGCGTTTTGTGTGTTTTTTTTTTTTTTTTTAATTCTTTATTTTATCAAAATTTATTATACACAAGAAGGTAAAAACATTTTCCCTACTCAATAGGGATATACATTAACAAATTTTGTTTCCATACCTTTATCTACCCTTACCCTCCTGCCTCCCCCCCTTCCACCCCATTCTCAGACCCTTCTTTCTCTTCTTCTCTAGGTAATCTTAATCTCACTGTATTTCTTAATTTAAACTTGTTTCACTATTCTTATCTCTTAATGAATCCCTCTCTAGTATCCTCATGGCTCTGTCTTAGAAATTCCATGTTATATACCGTATCTCTTCTATTTTATCAAACCACTCTCTAATTTTTGGACTCTCTACTTCCTTCCATTTCATTGGTATTAAGCTTTTTGCAGCGTTCATCATATGTACAATTATTGAGTTTCTATATTCTTTTGTCGGGATATCTACCCCATGAAAAAGACATGTCCATGGTTCCTCAGGTATATCTATATTAGTAATTTCCTTGATATAACTCTGTATTTCCTTCCAGTACGTTCTAATTTTAGGGCACCCCCACCATATATGGGCCATGGTTCCGTTTGTTTACAGCCCCGCCAACACTCCGTTGTTTGTGCTATTTGATATTTCCCTAGTATTTCTGGGGTTCTATACCACCGGGTTACGCATTTATAATTCATTTCCACCATCCCATTATTTACTGATGATCCATGTACCAGATTCAGATTTTTTCCTACTTCTTGATTCCTTCTTTCTTTCCCCAATTCCCTCTCCAAATTTTTTATAAATGTTGGAATTTCCAGATCTTCCCCTTCTGTCAAAGATTTATATATCCTAGATATATTCCCACTTGTTTTTTCGATGGTACATAATCACATGGTACATGGTACAAAAGTGCTTCTCCTTCTCTTATTGGGTGAGGAAGTGCTGCTATGAAGTGTTGAAGAGCTGAAAATACCTCCATTCATTAATCTCCAGTATATCTTTTTATTTTTAATTCTTGTAAAGTGCAAATGTTTCCCCCTTGTATTATATCATGTAGTTGTGAGTTTTTCTTTTTTAATCCAGTTCCCCCCTATCAAACGTTTCCCCGGTACAAATAAATTATTTTCCTTTCGTGCCATCAATGGTGAGTTATATTCCCATTTTATTTTTCTTGTGTAGTGCATCCGTGTCAATGTGTGTGTGTATTTTTTCCCAATGTCCTATTATGTGGTGGTATGCAATTATCCCTTCCTAAATGTGTATTACCCATTATGTGTTCTATATTAACCCACCTTTTCTCATTGTTTGATTTAGCCCATTCCACCCCGCGTGTTAACAGAACCACCTCGTAATATTTTTGATAGTCAGGTACATTTAATCCCCCTTGGCTTTTTTTTTTACTTTCTTCCGAAGTTCCAGAGAAATTCTAGGTTTCTTATTGTGCCATATTAATTTAGTGATTAAAATTCTCAAAGTTCTAAAATATGCTGGGGTTATATATATGGGGAGCATCTGAAACTTGTGCATGATCTTCGGAAGTAGTATCAACTTTAGGGTGTTAATCCGGCCCATCCATGATAGGGGGCGTGCTGCTATCCTTTTTATTTCTATTTTTATCTCCTCTAATAATGGGATATAGTTTGCTTGATATATTTCCTCTGACAATGCCATTTGATCCCAATATATTTTATTTCCTTCCTCCTCCAAGGGAATGGAAACTCTTGTTGTAAACTCTGTTCCTCTTTCAATTTCATATTTATATTTAATATTTCAGATTTACTCTGGTTGATCTTAAAATTAGATAGATCTCCATATTCCTTTAGTGCTTTCATAAGATTGGGCATTGTAATTCGGGGGTTTGATTTATAGAATATTATATTGCCTGTGAATGCAGCTAATTTATACTCCTCTTCTCCGAATTTGAAGCCCCCTATATCTGCATCCCCCAGCACTGTCGCCAGGAAAGGTTCCAGCGCCAGCACAAACAGGAGCGGAGACAGGGGGCATCCCTGTCTCGTGCCGTTATTCATTCTAAAGGGGGGTGACAATGTTCCATTTACTTTCACCATTGCTGTAGGACCTTTATATAATGCTTGTATCCACTGCATCATTCTTGGGCCTATCCCCATGCTCTCTAGGGTGCTCATCATGAATCCCCAGTCTACCCTATCGAATGCCTTTTCGGCATCTATCGACAGGAGTAGAGCGGGGGCTCTCCCTTTTATTCTTTGGAATAACAGAAGTGTTCTTACCCATTGTCTCTCCCTAGTACAAAGCCCACTTAATCGGGATAGACCAGTTCCGTCATTAAATCTTTCATCCTTGTTGCTAATATTTTCGCGAACAATTTTGTGTCCATGTTTAACAATGATATAGGTCTATAGTTTGAACACTTAGTACTATCTTTGCCTTCTTTTGCTATAATGGTAAAGCCTCTTTACTTATCTCGTATCTCCTTCCCAATCCATTCATATATGTGTATAGTTTTGGGGTCAGGATGTCTTTAAACCTTTTTAAGTATGTTGTATACCCATCTGGCCCTGGACTTTTTCCTAGTGCTGATTCTTTTAATGCCCGATTAATCTCCTCTACCGTTGTTGGTATTTCTAAGGATATTGCTCTTTCCTCTGTTATCCGGGGGATCCTAGCTTTTTTTTTTTTTTTTTTTTTTTTTTTTTTTAGATATTCTTTTATTCTTTCTTTTTTCCCCTTATCCCATTGTCCTTTCTGGTATACTGAGTATAGTTGTTCATAAAAGTCTCGGAATACCATTACTATGTCCTTTGTAATATACATAATTTCCCTTTGAAGTTCATTGATTTTTTTTTTTTCTTAACATCCTTGCTAGACACTTGCTATTTTTATTCCCCCATTGATATCTTTCCTTTAAGATTTTATTGAAAGTTTCCTTATTTCCTGCTCTAATAGTTCTTTTGATTCATCTCTTTTTTTTTTTTTTTTTTTTTTACTAGTTTTTGTGACAGTTCCTGATCTTGCCCTCTCCCTTTTTTGTGTCTTTGCTCCAATAGGTATATTTCTTCTATCAATTTTGCCCTTTTTTATTCTTTCCTTCTTTCTCCTAGTTCCCATTGAGATCAGGATTCCCCTTATGTAGGTTTTATGAACCTCCCACAGGGTATCGTCCGCAATCTCACTGGTTCCCTTTCAGCTAAAATATTGCTCTAATTCTTTTTTTTATTATGTCCTCCCCTTGTTTATTTAGAAGATCTTCATTTAGCCTCCATGAATACGCTTGTATCTCAGTTTCTAGTATCTTTATTTTCATGGTCATTGGCGCATGGTCAGATAGTGTAGTTATTTCTATATTGGTGGAGACTACCAAGTCTAGAATTCTATGTTCTATCAGCCAATAATCGATCCTAGTGTATGTCCCTTGTACAGGGGAGTAGAACATATAATCTTGTGTCCTGGGATGTTGTATTCTCCATATATCTACTAACTGGTGTTGGTGTAATTTCTGTTTTTATCGCCTTCAATTGGATGTTCCTTGTCCCCTGTACACGGGACGTACTATCTTGTTTTGGATCCATACAAAAATTCAGGTCCCCCGCCATGAACACTTTCCCTTTTTTAAATTCAGATAATTTTTCCAGGGCTCCCCCCAAATATACAGTTGGGCCTTTATTAGGGCAATAAATATTAGCCAATGTGCATTCCATTCCCAACAGCTTCACCCTTAAGAAGAGAAATCTTCCCTCCGGGTCAGTTAATCTATCCGAGGAGAACCGAACTCCCTTGCCTATTCCAATTGCAACCCCTTTTGCCTTATTTGTCATTGAGTCGCTATAGTACCAAGTTGGAAGCTGATGGGAATACAACCTCACATTAATTTCATGAGACAGGTGTGTCTCCTGTAGGAAGACCACCCCGGCCCCATGATGCTCGATCTCTTTCAAGATTTTATGCCTTTTTGTTGGTGTATTCAGCCCTCGCACATTGTAGGTCAAAAAATTATAGTTATTTGCAACCTGTTTTCATAGGGATGGGTTATTTGCATCCTATTTTCATGTAAATGTAATCTATTTCTGAGTTTACGATTATTCTTTATGGGGTCTAAGTTTTGTCCCCCCGCCTCTCTCTGGCTCCTGACTCGCAAATGGAGTCCCTCTCCATTTCCCTCCTACGAGTCTCCAACCCTTGGGGTGTTACTCCAACCGTGGCGGCCCGCTCTTCCCCAGGGTGCTCCAGGCTTCCCAACTGCTCAGTCCGCTTCTCCACTCCCATCTCCCCCCATCCCCCTCCTCCCCAAACCCCTCCCCCCCAGAGTCCACTTGAATAGTGTCTTCTTTTTTTTTCCTTTCCTTTTTTCTCTGTTTTTTTTTTAGTTCTTGCGATTTTCTGTGATTTCTACAATTTCTGCTAATATCTTTTCCCCCCTCTTTCATGACTTCATCCTTCTGTCCATCCCGGTATGTCCAACTTTGGAACACCTATTTCCTTACATAAATCTTCTAAGTCCTCTGGATATTTTAGTCTCACAGATCTGCCTTCTTTCTGGGCTACTAGGGATGCTGATAACCCCCAGCTATATTTAATATTAGCCAATCTCATTTGAACCAATAATGGCCTAAGAAGTCTTCTTCTTTCTTTTCATACATGAGGGGACACAGAGCCATAGTAGTTACTATGTGGGTTATAGGCCACCTTCAGGTGATGGATGCTGGCAGGCCCTAAGACAAGAAGTGCACTCCCTATATAACCCTTCCCACTACTGGGAGTACCTCATCTTTTTTTCGCCAGTGTCTAAGGTGTTGGTCACGAGAAAAGATGTGCTGTACTGAGCTCCACTGGAGCAATCCTTGCTGGGGCTAGCCATGCTGACCGGATCCATTCAAAGTGTCTTATTTTGGGCCAAATAGAATGGTACCTGGGCCTCGTATTCGAAGAAACAAGGTTTTGGCTGTGAATGCTTCTCTTTTTAGACAGCTGGACCCTGGGATACAGTACTTTTTAGTAGTGAGGCCATAAAGTTTTACTGGCAGGGTGCTGTTGCAGGTCCACGATTGTGGGTTTCCTCTAGGGTCCCTTGCTCCTGAAGGCTTAACGGAACCCACCGTGAAGGGTGAAGATTGAGTCTGTTGGTTTACCACAGAAAACCCTGCGGCGGGAAAGGTAAGTGGAGTTTTCTAAGAAATCTTTTGAATTTACTTATGAATGTCTCCTTTTAAAAAAAAAAAAAAATGTTCTCATGCCTATGTGTCACCACTGGGGGCCGTATTAAACACTCACTGCCTCATGCTGGAAACAGCGTGGTGTCAGGAGCCGACCACTTCCTCCTTCTCCTCCGGCCAAAGCAGCAGAGCCTCCAGTAAGCCTAAGGGGAATTTGTCTCCCCGCCTGTTGCCCCCTATGCTGGAATTCCCCCCCTAGTGCGGGGAAAAGCGCCTGGATCCTTTTTTAAAAATAAAACAAAAAGGAAAACGCATCTGCTGCTCGGCGGCTTTTGTAAATCCCCCCCGCCATGCTCGCTTTGGGTCTGAGGGTACCTGTAGTCCGCCGCTCGCGCAGGAAAACCCATCTTTTTGAATACGGGGGTGGAGCCGTAGGCGACATGGGGGGCAGGGCTGTCGGCGTTCTCCGACGCCAGGTGCACGTGGAGGCAAGCTTTTATAAGCACACTGTGTGCTGCTGCTGGCTGTGGAGGGACACAAGAGCAAAGAGGTGGCATTTTTTCAGGTTTGACACAGGCATTCTATCCTTTTGACACATTCTTACTTCTTCAGGCTGGGCATTAATAGCAGCAATTTTTTGCTGAACTATAGCCCTAGCAGTGTATGCATTCCTTCTGGTAATGCCTCTGCTCTGTGCATCAGGCTATGAGTGAAAGGGGGACAAGGAACTCCTCAAAGGGTTCTAAGGGATCAATTGTTTTACAACAACCTAAATCCATGTCCAAGAAAATGTCAACCTCCTCTGAGAGTGATGTGGCCGGTCAGAGTGAGCCAGCGCTGGACACTTCAGCCCTTATATATATCACCCAGGAGGTTTTTTCTTCTACCATTTCAAGTTTGGAACAGAAGATTGATGCTATGATCACTTTCCATAGTGGATCCAAGCGTAGCAGATCCCCATCCAGTGCTCAGGACCCTCATACTGAGGTGCAAGGGGATCAGGAAGTTCTCCCCAAAGATCAGAAGGACGCTGATATCTCCTCTTCCGAGGATCCTAATATAGAGGGTGTGGTCTCACAAGAAGGTTTGTTGGTACACTCCCTTACTAAGTTGGTTCACTCAACTTTTTTGCTGCCAGTAGCGCAGTCTATTGATGAGCCCACCTCTGATTTGGGATCACTGAAGCCTCCCCCATCTGGGGATGCCTTTCCTATCCATTCATGGCTAAAAAAGCTGATGTATTCTGAATGGAAACACCCAGGTAAGCAGTTTTTTCCTCCAAAAAGTTTTCTGGCAAGTTCAGTGGTGCAGCTGGCTTTTGCAGCAATTGGAGTGTCTCAGTCCATAAAGGACCAGTTACATAGTTATATAGTAGGTGAGGTTGAAAAAAGACACAAGTCCATCAAGTTCAACCTATGTGTGATTATGTGTCAGTATTACATTGTATATCCCTGTACTTTGAGGTCATTCAGGTACTTATCTAATTTTCTTGAAGCTATCAATGCTCCCCGCTGAGACCACCGCCTGTGGAAGGGAATTCCACATCCTTGCCGCTTTTACAGTAAAGAACCCTCTGCGTAGTTTAAGGTTAAACCTCTTTTCTTCTAATTTTAATGAGTGGCCACGAGTCTTGTTAAACTCTCTTCTGCGAAAAAGTTTTATTTCTATTGTGGGGTCACCAGTACGGTATTTGTATATTGAAATCATATCCCCTCTCAAGCGTCTCTTCTCCAGAGAAAATAAGTTCCGTGCTCGCAACCCTTTCCTCATAATGAAGATCCTCCAGACCCTTTATTAGCTTTGTTGCCCTTCTTTGTACTTGCTCCATTTCCAGTACATCCTTCCTGAGGACTGGTGCCCAAAACTGGACAGCATACTCTAGGTGCGGCCGGACCAGAGTCTTGTAGAGTGGGAGAATTATCGTTTTATCTCTGGAGTTGATCCCCTTTTTAATGCATGCCAATATTCTGTTTGCTTTGTTAGCAGCAGCTTGGCATTGCATGTCCTTTTCCATTCTAGATTCCCCCAGAGGTTCTCCCCCCAGTGTATAGATTGCATTCATATTTTTGCCACCCAAATGCATTATTTTACATTTTTCTACATTGAACCTCATTTGCCATGTAGTTGCCCACCCCATTAATTTGTTCAGATCTTTTTGCAAGGTTTCCACATCCGGCGGAGAAGTTATTGCCCTGCTTAGCTTAGTATCGTCTGCAAATACAGAGATTTAACTGTTTATCCCATCCTCCAGGTCGTTTATGAACAAATTAAATAGGATTGGTCCCAGCACAGAACCCTGGGGAACCCCTCTACCCAGCTCTGACCATTCCGAGTATTCCTCATTTATCACCACCCTCTGAACTCGCCCTTGTAGCCAGTTTTCAATCCATGTACTCACCCTATGGTCCATGCCAACGGACCTTATTTTGTACAGTAAACGTTTATGGGGAACTGTGTCAAATGCTTTTGCAAAATCCAGATACACCGCGTCTACGGGCCTTCCTTTATCTAGGTGGCAACTCACCTCCTCATTGAAGGTTAGTAGATTGGTTTGGCAAGAACAATTCTTCATGAATCCATGCTGATTACTGCTGATGATACCGTTCTCATTACTAAAATCTTGTATATAGTTCCTTATCATCCCCTCTAAGAGTTTACATACTATTGATGTTAGGCTAACTGGTCTGTAATTCCCAGGGGTGTATTTTGGGCCCTTTTTAAATATTGGTGCTACATTGGCTTTTTTCCAATCAGCTGGTACCATTCCAGTCAGTAGACTGTCTGTAAAAATTAGGAACAACGGTCTGGCAATCACTTGACTGAGTTCTCTAAGTACCCTTGGATGCAAGCCATCTGGTCCCGGTGATTTATTAATGTTAAGTTTCTCAAGTTTAATTTTAATTCTGTCCTCTGTTAACCATGGAGGTGCCTCCTGTGTTGTGTCATGAGGATAAACACTGCAGTTTTGGTTACTGAAGCCCCCCGGTTCACTTGTGAAGACTGAGGAGAAGAATAAATTCAATACCTTCGCCATCTCCCCATCCTTTGTAACCAGATGTCCTTCGTCCTTTATGGGGCCAATATGGTCTGTCCTCCTTTTTTACTGTTTACATACTTAAAGATTTTCTTGTGATTTTTTTTTTGCTCTCCTCCGCTATTTATCTTTCATGTTCTATCTTAGGCATCCTAATTGCACCCTTACAATTCTTGTTGCATTCTTTATAAAGTCTGAATGCTGAGGATGATCCCTCAATCTTGAATTTTTTTAAGGCCTTCTCCTTTGCTTTTATATGCATTTTTGCATTGGAGTTAAGCAATCCAGGACTTTTGTTTGCTCTTTTAAATTTATTACCCAATGGGATGCATTGGCTAATGCCCTTATTTAATATGCTCTTAAAGCAAACCCATCTCTCCTCCGTGTTCTTTGTTCCTAATATTTTATCCCGATTTATGCCTTTTTGCAAGGTTTGTAGTTTAGGGAAGTTGGCTCTTTTGAAATTCAGCGTCTTTGTATTCCCTTTTTAGGTTTCCTATTTGTGTGATTTACACTGAAACTAATTCACCTGTGATCGCTGTTACTTAAATTGCCCCTTATTTCCACATCCGTGATCAGGTCTGTATTGTTGGTAATTAGTAGATCCAGTAATGCTTTATTTCTAGTTTTTGCGTCTACCATCTGACCCATAAAATTGTCCTGCAAGAAGACATTAAGGAACTGGCGAGCCTTAAATGAATGCGCGGTTCCCTCCACCCAGTCTATGTCTGGATAATTAAAATCCCCCATTATGATAACACTTCCCATCCTTGCTGCTAATCCAAATTGTGATAGGAGATCTGTCTCCACTTCCTCCCTCAGGTTAGGGGGCTTATAGCATACTCCCAGTATTATTTTCCCCTTAGCTTCATCCCTTTGGAGCTCTACCCATAAGGATTCCACCTCCTCCCTAGCTCCCTCAGTGATGTCATCTCTCACATTCACTTGTACATTATTCTTGATATATAGGCATACCCCTCCCCCTTTTTTACCCTCTCTATCCTTGCGGTACAGGGTATACCGTTGAATGTTTGCCAGCCAATCATGAGAGCTGTTGAACCAGGTCTCTGAAATTCCCACAAAATCCAAATCCTCCTCGTACAACAATATCTCTAGTTCACCCATCTTGTCCGCCATGCTCCTGGCATTGGTGAACATGCCACATAGTTTAGACCGGTCGCATATTGTCCTCGTATTGGGTGTTTCGAGATTGCAACTATTACTTGCTACTATACTTACCTTGGGTTTTTGTTTGTAGAGATACTTAAGATTATTCCTGATCAACAGGCCCAGCAATGGGCTGGTGTATCAGAAGCACTATGTTTTACGGTGGATGCTATGAAGGATTCTATTATTCAAGCCTCACGGCTTATGCAAGGACTGGTACATACACGCAGAGTCCTATGGTTGAAAAATTGGTCAGCCGAAGCGCTGTGTAAGAAGCTCTTGGCCAAATTCCCATTTCATGGTGAACGTTTATTTGGAGACGATTTGGATAAATTTATCCAAAGGATTTCTAATGGGAAAAGTTCTCTTTTACCAGTAAAGAAGAAGTTTAAGTATTTCTCCTTTAAACGTGCATCTTCTCCAGTGCCAGGAGCATCTGCCTCTAGGCAGTCTCGACTGCCTCCACCGTCGAGCTCAAGAGGAAGACCTCAGGGGCAGTCCCAGGGCCAAAAGAGGACTTGGGGCAGAAAGCCTGCAAAGCAAAATACTAAAGCCTCCTTATGAAGGGGCGCCCCCGCTCGCTCGGTGGGGGGGAAGGCTTCTGCAATTTTCAAAGATCTGGCAGGAACAATGTCAAGACAGATGGGTGGCTTCCTCAATTTCTCTAGGTTACAAAAGTTCAGAGAATTCCCGTCTCCTCGTTTTCTAAGATCAAACATTCCCAGAGATCCAGGGAAAAGGAAGTCTCTCTTTCTAGCTCTGGATCATCTCTTATCCCAGAAGGTGATGTCAGAGGTTCCCACAGAGGAGGGTTTAGGGTTTTATTCAAACCTTTTCACGGTTCCAAAACCAAACGGGGAGGTAAGACCCATTCTAGATCTCAAAGATCTGAACTGGCACTTAAATATCCGGTCCTTTCGCATGGAGTCAATCCGATCGGTTGTCTCCATTTTGGAAGCAGGGGAATTTTTGGCATCAATCGATATCAAGGATGCATATCTCCATTTGCCGATATTTCCCGCTCATCAGAAGTTTCTACGCTTCGAGATAGAAAATCATCATTTTCAGTTTGTGGCTTTGCCGTTCGGTCTAGCACCACGTGTGTTCACAAAGATCCTGGCGCCTCCTTTAGTCAGGTTAAGGGCTCAGGGTATAACTATCCTAGCCTATCTAGACGATCTGCTTTTAGTAGATCAATCAGTCACGGGTCTAAACTGAAGTTTAATCTCAGCTGTAAGCTACCTGGAATTCCTAGGCTGGATTCTCAACCTAGAAAAATCCCCCTTAAAACGATCAAGGAGATTACAGTACTTGGGGCTGATCATAGATGCCGTTCAAAAGAAGGTTTTCTTACCCCAGGCAAGAGTCAGCTCCATAAAGGAACTGATTCAACTTGTCAAAACAAAGAGAAATCCGTCCATTCGGCTGTGCATGAAATTGTTAGGAAACATGGTGGCCTCTTTCAAGGCCAATCATGCGCAGTTTCATTCAAGACTGCTACAAAACACCATTCTGTCGGCCTGGAACAAGAAGGTCCAGGCTTTGGACTTTCCAATGCACTTATGCCCCGAGGTGCCTCAGAGCCTCAATTGGTGGTTGATATCCAGCAATCTCCAAAAGGGGAAATCCTTTCTACCAGTATCCTGGGAAGTGGTAACAACGGATGCCAGCCTTCTAGGCTGGGAGCAGTCCTGGAAGAAGCATCTGTCCAGGGGAAGTGATCCAAGTCAGAAAGGACCTTGCCCATCAATATTCGGGCAGTACGTCTGGCCCTAGAGGCCTGGACGCTTAGACTACGGAATTGTCCTGTCAGGATTCGGCTGTGGCCTACATCAATCACCAAGGGGGCGCAAGAAGTCGTGCAGCCCAAAAAAGTTAATCATGTTCTAGCTTGGGCAGTAAGCAACATTCCTTGCCTATCGGAGATTTTCATTCCAGGGATAGAAAATTGGCAGGCGGACTACTTGAGTCGCCAACAATTGTTTCCGGGAGAATGGTCCCTTCACCCCAACATTTTTCTGTCAATGTCAAAAATGGGGTGTTCCGGACGTGGATCTGTTTGCGTCCAGATTCAACAACAAAGTCGACAACTTTGTGTCAAGGACGAGGGATCCGCTAGCGTGCCTTGGTCTTTCCACGGGATAAGTTTTCACTGATCTATGCGTTTCCTCCGGTTCTGCTGATTCCGTGCCTTCTCCGCAGGGTCAAGCAGGAATGGAAAGAGGTGATTCTGGTGGCCCAGAAGATCTTGGTTTGCCGAGATCATAAAGATGGCGGTAGGGGACCCTTAGACCTTGCTGCTGTGGCCAGACCTTCTCGCTCAAGGTCCAGTATTCCATCCTACCTTACAAAACGCTAAATTTAACAGTTTGGCTACTGAAACCCACATTCTAAAGGACCATGGGTTATCTTCTTCAGTAATGTCTACTTTGGTTAATGCTAGGAAGCCGGCCTCCAGAGTCATTTTCTATAGAGTCTGGAAGGCATATGTCTCCTGGTGTGGATCCAGGGGTTGGTACCCCAGGAAGTATATCATAGGTAGGATCCTTGAATTCCTGCAAATGGGATTGGAAATGAAGCTTGCCTTGAAAACTATCAAGGGCCAGGTATCGGCTTATCAGTATTCTTTCAACGGCCTCTTGCTTCTCACCCTCTGGTACGTAGTTTTATTCAGGGGGTAATGCGGATTTATCCCCCCGTCAGGGCACCCCTGAATCCTTGGGATTTGAATTTAGTCTTGTCGGCTGAAACAACAGAAACAACCTTTTGAGCCTATACGGGAAATTCCCTTGTTTCTTTTGGAGAGAAAAATAATCTTTTTGGTTGCCATATCCTCTGCCAGAAGGGTATCGGAATTGGCGGCTCTGTTTTGTAAAGAGCCATATTTGATTATGCATAAGGATAAGGTGGTATTGTGGCCTCATCCTGAATTCCTACCGAAGGTAGTGACAGGTTTTCATTTAAACCAGGATATTATTCTGCCTTCTTTTTTCCCAGAGCCTCAATCTAGGGAAGAGAAGTCACTCCATTCCCTTGATGTAGTGAGAGCGATCAAGGTCTATTTAAAAGAGACCACTCAGATTCACAAAACAGATGTTTTGTTTGTACTGCCAGAAGGTCCTAAAAGATGACAGGTAGCATTAAAATCTACTATTTCCAAATGGATTTGTCAAGTGATTATTCAAGCTTATGGTCTAAAGAAGAAAATTCCTCCTTTTCATGTTAAAGTGCACTCCACCAGGGCTGTTAGTGCCTCTTGGGCAGTGCACCACCAGGCCTCTATGGCTCAGATCTGCAAGGCCGCATCTTGGTCTTCAGTCCATACATTTACCAGATTCTATCAAATCGATGTTAAAGGTCATGAGGATATTGCCTTTGGGTGTAGTGTACTGCAGGCTGCAGTAGAAGGCCTCTAGCCTCCTAATGCCCTACCTTTTTGTTGTGTCTCCCTCCCTTAAGTTGCCATTGCTATGGACCATCCCACATAGTAACTACTATGGCTCTGTGTCCCCTGATGTATGAAAGAAAACAGGATTTTTAAAAACCGCTTACCTGTAAAATCCTTTTCTTTGAAGTACATCGGGGGACACAGAGGTCCCTGCCTTCTTTGGCATACACGTATATTGCTTGGCTACAAAACTGAGGAACTCCCAGTAGTGGGAGGGGTTATATAGGGAGTGCACTTCTTGTCTTAGGGAGTGCCAGTGTCCATCACCTGAAGGTGGCCTATAAACCCACATAGTAACTACTATGGCTCTGTGTCCCCTGATGTACTTCAAAGAAAAGGATTTTACAGGTATGCTGTTTTCAAAAATCCTGTTTTTCAGTGTTTCTACTGATAGATCTGTGAAGATTTGAAGTTCTGCACCCTTGTATTTTAGTGGTCGTCTATCTCATCCATATCTCTGCCTTATCTTCATATAGCTGAAATCGTACTATGAATAGCCTGGGGTATTTCTGCATTTAGATGCAGAGGTTTCCTAATCCTATGCACTCGGTCTATTTTGAGTTCTTGCTCTTCTCCTCTGTCCAGTAGAGGGTTAAATATTTCCTTCATAGTTTTTTTTAGCTCCTTCACCTCTCTCTTCTGGAAGCGCTCTTATCCTTAGATTCTGGCGTCTGCTTTGGTTTTCTTGATTTTCTATTCTGTAAAATATTTCCCTCTGACTGGTTTGCGGAGTTTTAACTTGTGTTTTTAGTTCTTGTATTTCTGAGGCTTGCTTTTCATTCTTGTCCTCCGTTTCCTCTACCGTTTTTAGCAGCTGACCCAAGTCAGCTCATATTTTTGTGATTTCTGTCTTAAAATAATTTTCTAGTCTTTTTTCTAATCTTTCAAACATATCTATTATTTCTGATTTGGTTGGCAATTGGGCATAAGTACTTTGCTCTCCTGCGCCTGCTTCGTTGTCCATCCTGGCGTCTGCTTTAGTTTTTTCCTGTATTTCTCCTTTCTTTTTCGCAGACTTTTTTCTTTTCTTTAGTCAGTTACTGTTTTTCAGGGACAGGGCTTTTTGGGTTTCCCTCTTTCGTTAAATATTTTTGGATCATACTAGTGTTCAAACTTTCCCTTGGGGTTTTAGGCTTGGTCTCTTTTGTAGTTCTGCTTCTCATTCTAGTGCTTTATATAGATAAGGAAGAAGACTAATGCAGGGTTTTCACAGTCAACACGGTTTGCCAATGCACCTGCTAGGTTTTCCCGTTCAGCGTGGTTTCACAATCAATTCGCTGTGCATCAACAGATTTCAGGGGGTACACTGGGACAGACACACGGATGCGCATGTAAAATTTTTCACGGTCAGTAATGTTTGCACAGGCAAATGCAAGATTTTCACATTTAACAGAGTTTCACCGTCAATTACCGGCCCATAAGCAGGTGCAGGGTTTTCCCATTTAACAGGGTTTCACATTCAATCACCCGTGCGTAAGCAGTTTCTGTGAAAAATATATTTAAGAGTGTTTTATTTGCTGCTTACAGTCCGTTTGCTCACCTCTCCCTTATAGGTATTTCCTGGGGGTCGCACTGTAACAGATGACAGGGTGTACGTGTAAGTTTTTTACCCTTAGCAGGGTTTGTGAAAGCAAGTTCAGGGTGCGGGATTTTCACATTGAACAAAATTTCATCATCAATTACCATCTCGTCAGATAATTGCGAGCATGGCTTATACAAAAAAATAATTCTTGCTTTTCACAGTCCATTTGCCTGTTCCCCTCTAGGTACTTTCATTAGGGGATCACACTGGAACAGGCAGGGGGGATATATGTACCGGATTTTCACATTTAACCAGGTTTACAAAGTGCAAGTACATAGATTTCACCTTCAACAGAGTTTCAGTCTGCTTGCCATGACATAGATTTCTTGCTAAAACCCGTGTGAAAATAAAACCACCTGCTCACAGTCTGTTAATCAGTTTGCTCACCTCTCTTAGGGGGTCGCACTAGAACAGGTGAAGAAATGCACAAATGAGGTTTTCACAGCCAGCAGGATACTGCAGTTTTTCACATTCAACAGGGTTTCAACAAGGTTTCCTAATTCATTACCATAGCATGATTAGATTACATGTATAGCTTATATAAAGGTAATGCTTTGCTGCACACAATCCAATAATCCATTTGCTCCCTTATATGTATTCCCTATTAGAGGATCACACAGGTGCAGGCAGGGGGAATACACATGCCAGGCTTCAGTCAATTAGGTTTTTCAAATGCGAATGCAAATGTACAATTTAACTCTTCAACAAGGTTTCATGTTCAGTTAGCGGTGCATAGGCTGTTCGCAACAAAGCTCATAACTGTCTGCTCACCTCTCCCCCTGTATGTTCCTTCCAAGTCTCAAGGGGCGGTGCAAGAGGGGGTCCTCCAGGTGTGTCGCTACGTATTCTCTCCTGTACTCAAGGTTGTCGTTTCTCCTCCTCCTCCATCAAGCCGGCTGCCGATTCGAGCATTCGCTGTTCTGGGGGTGCAGTGGGCTTTCACCTCTGCCACATGTCCTGGCCTCTCATGCCGCTAACTGCAGCTGGCCCCTTCCTGCCCCCACAATCGTGCTCCTCCCCCACCTCAGCAACAACAGCACACACCCATCCCAGCTCTCGCTCACAGCCACCAGCGTTTTGCTTTTTATTTTTTTTTTACACTGTATATAGCTGGTTGCTAAGGAGGGGGCCAGGAAGCCGGCCGCAGCGTCCTTAACAACTGATGAGTCATCAGCTGGCTTCCCGGTCAATGTAAAAAAAAATGCCGGCTAAAAAAAAATTGGGGAAAAAGAAAAGTGTGGGGTCCCCCCCGGTCCATACCAGGCCCTTTGGTCTAGCAGGGATTCGGAGGGGACCCCCACACACCAAATTTTTTTTTTTTAAATGGCGTGGGAGTCCCCCCAAAATCTATACCAGACCCTTATCCAAGCATGCAGCCTGGCAAGAGCGAGCGCCCCCCCCCCTTCTGAACCATACCAGGCCACATGCTCTCAACATGTGGGATGGGTGCTTTGGGGCGGGGGGGCTCTGCCCCCCGCCCCAAAGCACCTTGCCCCCATGTTGATGGGGACAAGGGCCTCTTCCCAACAACCTTTGCCCAGTGGTCATCGGGATTTTCATTGTACCCCTACCCATTCACTAAAAAAAAAAAGTAGTGTAGTGTTAAAAAATGTTTTAATTTAGTTTAATTTAATCTTTTATTAAAAATCTTCTTCCTCCGGTCTTCCTCCATCTTATCCCGCATCTTCATTCTTCTCCTTCTCCTCCTGCTTCCATTCTTCTTCTGTCTTCTTTGTCCCGTGTTCTTCTTCCGCTCCCGCCGCCGACCCTCCTCCGATGCTGCTTCCCGCTGATCTGTCGGCTCCGATGTCCTGCATTTCTTAAATAACGACGGAACATGGCAATTGGATTAAGTCATCCTGAGGCCACAACCCCTTGTGATGCCACACACCCATCAGACCCAGCGGTGACGTCACAAGGGGGCGTGGCCTCAGGATGACATAATCCGATTGCCACTCCCCGTCATTATTTAAGAAATGCAGGACATTGGCACCAAAAGATCAGCGGGACACAGCATCGGAGGAGGTTCGGCGGTGGGAGCGGCAGCAGAGGAAGAACACTGAACAAAGAAGACAGAAGAAGAGTGGAAGAAGAAGCAGGGGAAGAAGAAGAAGAACGGAGGATGAAGATGCGGGAGAAGATGGAGGAAGAAGCGGAGAGGAAGATTTTTAAAAAGACTTGGTTTTTTTAGTGAATGGGTAGGGGTACAATGTACCCCTACTCATTCACATAGGGGGGAGGCCGGAATCTAGGGGCCCCCTTGTTAAAGGGGCTTCCAGATTCCGATAAGCCCCCTGCCCGCAAACCCCGACAACCACCGGGCAAGTGTTGTCGGGAAGAGGCACTTGTCCCCATCAACATTCCCCCTGCTGTACCCCATACTCATTCACATAGGGGGGAGGCTAGAATCTAGGGGCCCCCTTGTTAAAGGGGCTTCCAGATTCCCATAAGCCCCCGCCCGCAAACCCCAACAACCACCGGACAAGGGTTGTTGGGAGGAGGCCCTTGTCCCCATCAACAGCCCCCCCTGCCCCAAAGCACCCATCCCCACATGTTGAGGGCATGTGGCCTGGTATGGTTCAGGAGGGGGGGGCGCTCGCTCGTCCCCTCCCTTTCCTGACCTGCCGGGCTGCATGCTCGGATAAGGGTCTGGTATGGATTTTGGGGGGACCCCCACGCCATTTTTAAAAAAAATTTTGGTGTGTGGGGGTCCCTTCCGAATCCATACTAGATCCAAGGGCCTGGTATGGACCTGGGGGGGACCCCACGCTGTTTGTTCTCTCAATTTATTTATTTTTAGCCGCCAATTCTCATCGGTTGTTAAGGATGCTGCGGCCAGCTTCCTGGCCCCCTCCTTAGCAACCAGCTATATACAGTGTAAAAAAAAATGCAAATCGCGCTAAAAGCGCGTGTCCAAAAACGCGGCTAGCACCACAAAAAGCACTGCAGAAACGCTCAAAAGCAGCATGCATAGATGTGAATCGAGCCTAAGTCATGAAATGCTCGTAGCTTCTGGTTTCTTGGGCCATAGAGATAATTGGAGCCGTTTTGGTCTCTGATCAGCTCTATGGTCAGCTGGCAGAACCACCGGCTGCATTCTTGGGTTCCCTGTTGGGACAGGAGAGCCAGAGAAAACCATGGAAGACGGTGGGGGGGGGACGTTCCCTCCCACTGCTTGTGAAAGCAGTCTAGAGGCTAATTAGCCACTAGGATTGCTTTTACATGAAAGCCGACCGCTGGCTGAAAAGAATGATACCTAAACCTGCAGGCATCATTCTGGTATAACCACTTAAAGTCCAGCAACATTCCAGTATGTTGCTGGTCCTTGTTGGGCATACATTGTAATGTTCTTTTTTTCATGCAGCCTGTGTGCTGAACGAAAAAAAGATATTGATCGGTGGGTATGCCCACCATTATAATACTGCCCTTCATCCACCCCCTTCTAATGATGGGCATACATGCATCATTTTTCTCAAGTCGTCTTCCAGGATGGCACCCAGAGAGATGACTGGTCCACCTGACAGGAAACACAATCAAAGAAGTTAAAACCCCCGCCCCTCCTTGTGCTCCTCAGTTTTTGATTGTGTTTCCCCACAGCAAAACCGTTTGTTTTTTTTCTTAAAGACCCGAAGCCTGGGGCTGGTGGTCTCCCCCTGGGAGCCAGGCCACAAGCTTGAGAAGCCTCTGGGTCTGGTAGGATTTTTCTATCCTTCCTGGGGGGCTTTCCACGTTCATCTTCCTTGGGGGGGCAGCATCTGGAAGAGCCCCCCCTAAAGACTGAAGAACCCTGGGTACAGTGGTGTACCCAGAACTTCAGGGGTCACTTTCCTGCTCCCCTCCTTACCTGTGCAGTTGCCGTGCAAAGGAGTCCTGGATGTCCCTGTTTTTTAATCAGCAATGTCCTTACCTTACCTGAGGCAAAACGCTGTGTAGTTCTCCTTCCCCTCCAGAGTCGTGGCTGAAGGACATGGGGGCGGCTGTGAGTTTCCCATCTGTCTCAGTCGCGCTCCCTGGGACTCGCGCGGCCTGTCTTGGCTCCCTCTTATGGATTGTGCCATTTGCACTAGCCTTGGAGCCTGTGCTGGAGCCCAGGGGACGCTTGGCGCCATCTTCCCGGCATCTGGGGAGGTATGACATCGTTTCCTCCCCAGCACTGGAAGTGACCTCAGCTCGCTCGCGTCATTTCCGGTTCTTGTCTTCGGCAAAATGGCGGCGAGAGCACGCAAGGAGGAGGGAGGACGCTGTCCTCACACACACACAAAAGAGGACACAGGCCAGGGAGAGCAGGCACCCACTGCTCCTATGTACACCAGCTGCCATCCGATCCCACAGGAGTGAGACACGGTGACTGGCAGAGGCTATCCACTAAATGCTAGCCTCATGGAGCGCGAGGAGAGACCCATAGGGTCTACGGCCACGGAGGAGACCACGGGGTGTGTCAGACCGGCCGCCAGAGGTTTAGATGGGGGATGGTACCCCAAATCTTTTTCTCTGTGTGTCACAGTGCTGTTTTAATGTTATGCCTGTGTATCCTTTATTTCAGGGGAGGACGTCACTGCCCTTGGGGTTGCCACCTGTCCTGTTAAATCCTCTACCTATTCTAAAAGATGCTGGAATTGCAATGATAAATTACCCCTGGACCATTCCAAACCCTTTTGCTTTAAATGCGTACAAAAGCTGACAGGTAAACAAACATCTCAGATTATGAGAGACTTCTTCATGGTCCAAACTGAGATGCTGTCTACACTTAAGGCCTTTCAGACCTCCCTCAAGTCTAGGGACCCAGAACCTCAGAAAAGTAAGGAAGGTGTCTCCTCTCAAGAGGGTTCTGCTTCATCCAGGGGGTCTAGAAGGTGGGCAGAAACTCCAAAAATCTCTCCTTTCTCATGATTCAGAGGAGGAGGATGAATCCAAAGCCCCTGATCAGGGATTTTCGGATGAGGGTTTAGTGGACAGCCAAGATGAGGAAGAAGGGGGTGACTCTAGATCTAGTAGGCATCTTTTTTCAGCCGACAACTTGGAGGGCCCTCTTAGAGCTGTCTACACATCGGAGATACTGAGAGAGGGAGATGGCGTGAGACGTCTGTAGGGAAGGGAGGAGTGGGAGGTGTGTCATCCTGCTGGCGTGCCGGCTCTCTCTCATATCAGGACAAGCAAACGGGGGATGGAGAGGATATGGAGGGCCATCCCGCTGGGAGAACCGCGCAGCTGCCTGTGTGTTAGGAGCTGATTTATCTGTGCACGGAGAACAGAGAGAAACAGCTGCGGTGACGGCCTCGATCAACCGACCGGAGCTCCTCCCCCCCCGCACTGAGTACTGGCAGCATACAAGACAGGATTGGGACTGAACGCTGAAGTGGAAGATAAAAGCTGGGGGATCCAGAGACCCGATAGCGGCAAGCAAGCCTGACAGCTGACCCCAGCTGGGGGAAGTATGAAATAGTTGGAAATAGAAGGTAGAAGTACAAGTAATGGTGGTAAGAGACTCACGAAAAATACTCCTCTCCAAAGGTAAGAGTGTAAAGTTTATAAGGAACACGCCAGGAGAAGTAAAACTGTAGATTGTGAAGCTAGGAAATCTGCTGAGCAGCGTGTGTATGGTAATTCCTGCTGTCCCTACTAAACTAGGTGAGACAGTGGAGGGGTGGTGGGTCTCTCCACTGTATATATTATGAAGCATGAGCTTTTGCCAAATGCAAGGAAATGTTGTTTAAGCTCGTTAAACTTTGAACACTGACACACTGTGGATGAAACTAGGGGCACTATATCTTGCCGAAATACAAAAACCTTATAGATACGATCAAAGCTGCAACTGATTTCCTATACCACGATATCCGCACCGACATTGGAGGGAAGGCTGGGATACAATAAACAAGCATATGATACTAATACATTCCCTGCGCCTGTATGCTCACTCTGTGGCTTAGGGGTATAGGTAGTGAAGGGATAGTGGGTATCTTCGCTGTATATACTATGCAGCACGAACTTGGCCAGTGATAAGGAAATGTGATTTAAAGTTTGTTAACCCTTGAGCACTGGTAGACTATGGATGAAGCTTGAGATCATATCCTGCTGAAATATAAAAGTGCTTTGGATACAACCAAAGCTGCATCTAACTCGTTATACTACAATCTCCGCACCCAATTGGAGGGAAGGCCGGGATATAATTAGCAAGCCTAAGATACCAATACACATGCCTGTAGGAGACAGAGTCGGCAGCCTTTAGAAGACACAAGGCTTATGGGTTGGAGTCTGTACACTTTGTGAAATTGCAGCACTGTACTTTCTCACTATGTTGTCCTTCTACTAGCATCACTTCTACAGCATTGGAAGCTAGGCTCAGGCTAGTTAGACTACGTCTAACATACTTATAAGCTACCGTTGTGAGTTCCTTTTATCACAATACTGGTACACCAGAAAATATCTTGGAAACACGCTTGCCAGACACGGGGCCAAACTCAGTACCATAGAGTTTCATTCAAGTCGCTAATAGTATACTAATGCCACACTTGTATCTACACTGACAATCTCAGATCTATTGGTTAATTAGCTGGGGAGAGTTGTAACCGGGACTATTCTTTGAGAGTGTTGGACACACAGACTAAAATCAAACTGAGCTAGCTCAGCAGGAAATTAGTATGAGCCGGAACGCATCTAAAACCGGGAAGGAGGGACCACCGAAAACCCCAAAAGATAATCTACCAGGGAATGCTGCTGGAAGTACAATTAAGCAATACTTGGCCAAGGGGGGGGGAGCCCGGGAAGTGCCCATCAAGAAACCCAAAAATCAAATATGGCAGATAAAAAGAAGAAGGGTCTAAACGAGAGGGAAGATCAGACTCCTGATCATTCAAGAGAGGAATTACTAGCAGACAACACTCTAGAGGCATCTAGAATAGAAGAGCATAGACAGGATCCACAACTGCCCTCAAAAAATGAATTAGCAGAAATGTTTAAAGCTCTGGAAACCTCTATCAAAGCAGAGATTGGTATGTTGAGGCTAGACTTAGGCAACCTTCTGACAAGAGTGGAAGAAGTCGAGGATAAGTCAGTCAAACAAGAACGGGAGATCTCCGAATTAAAAGAACAACTTAAAATAACTCAACAAAATCAGATAAAAATTTGCTGCAGAATGGAAGATCAGGAAAACAGGGATCGAAGACAAAATCTGAGACTCAGGGGGGTCCCGGAAAATTCCTTTTCCTTACAATACCAATTTGTTCTATGTTTTTATTTCCTAATTTTCCGTTCCAATCATATATTGGGAAATTATATTTATTATTTATTCAATTCAATATATTGATTATTTGTAATAGATTACCTAACAGCCATGTTAATATTTTTATAATTTTTTCTTTCATTGCTATGTATATTTTGTATGTACTGATATAGATCTATTTGGGACATCTTGTGTCCAATTTAGGTAATGCTGCTTAGTATCGTTCAGTAATGCTTATTTTCTGTTTTGGTTTATCACCACTTGCTAGCACTATTTCACTTTAGTGCTGCCATCTAGTGTTTGCCATTATTATTGTTTATTTTCACATTGATGTTTTTAGCCATGTGACAGCACCAGATCCGATCATGTGATCGGGACTTGAGCTGAGGAGATTCGGTTTCCGTGACTACCCTCTCCCATCCTGTGCACCTTTTGGTGGTTGTTGATTGGGTCAGGGAGCCGGGACACCGCCCCTTCACCCCACATCACCTGACCAGGAAGTGATGCATTACCAGGAAGTGATGTCCACTATTGTTTGCCATGCGGTGGGGAGGTCTCCAGGCATCAGTCTCACTATTAGACTGCGCTATTGGGTCCTACACTCACCGGCTGTTTTATTCATGATTCTGATTGGTCTAGCGATCAACAGGATCCAGTTCCTGATTACTTGACCTTTGTAGCTCCACTGTGATTGGCTATAGGGGTTATCTTATTGGATTAGATATTTATATATAGGAGCAGCGTGAAGGGGGAAGCTCATGCCCCTGTTGAAGACCCTCTTGGTCGAAACGCGTCGGTCGATCTCCCCTTCCTTACGCTGCTTAGATTTAGATTTTATTTCAATTGTGATCACTTTTATCCATTTTTTGTATGGTATTTTTAGAAATAAAAATCCCTGGTTTACCTGCACTATGCAGAAGCTTTTTATTTTTTATTTGCATATTATCCCGATGCAAGAAACTGCCTTCCAGTAGCCCTACTTCCATCACGGGGTCTGGATCAAATCTGTCCCCGGCTTCTCCTTGGAACACATCCTTGAGGTCTATTGGCTGATATCCAGTTGGCGGCCCTTCCTGATGTTTCTTCACCTCACCAGAGAAGTCGAGAAGTGAGACAGAGGTTCCACTGTTCCGGATATCGTTTTCCAGCCTAGGTTTGGCTCCATGCACCATTGACTCCATGTCATACGACAGTGGAGTCCACGTCATCTGGTAAGAGTACCCATCTTATCTTACTTCCTGATGTTTTCATTCTGATGCCCCATATCGAGATGTTGGTTTACAGCTACGGAAGTTCTGTACCCCGTTGTTGACTCACAGTCACAGATCCACACCGTGCACTATTGACTTTAATTTCCAGTCTCACATCATTTTTTTGGTCCATACCAGTTCCTCTTATTAATTTGAGTTTGGAATCATCCATTTACCATATGTGGACACTTTATACTGTGTTTGTTCATTTCACTTCACTTATGGTTTTTGCACATATGCTTTACTGTTCAGTACAGTATCTCTTACTTAATTGTTTCACTCTACCCTAACTTCCCAATATTTCTTAGCGCTGCATTTTTTCCCAGTTATAAGATTCCCGGGAGAATTAGAGGAGTTCTGTGAGAAACTGGGCTTGCAGGTGCCCCAGATGCTGGAGTGGTCTAATGAACGTTGGATTGAGTTGAGCGTAGGCCAGATGTGAGAGGGCTGGCGGAGGTGGGGGGGATCTGTGGGGGGAGGGAGTGGGGGGGAGGGGGCGGGTTAGGACCAAAATTAATCCACAATATCAGTGAGGAAGACCCATCAGTAGAAACCTAGCGTGTCCGGTCACTAAGGCAGTACAGACTGGAGGGATGACACACCTAGAGCTCCACCTTTAGAGAAGGAGACCAATGGTGGGACACAATACAAGTGACCCTCACTGGTCTAAGGGTCCTGAGAGGACCAATGAGGGGGAAGGTGGGAGAGAAGGGGGAGGTGGTGGGCGGGGAGGGTGGTAGAGGGAGGGGGAGTAGAGGGAAGGGGTCCCGTCCAATATCAAGAAAGAGGGAAAACTCTCCAAGGTCTAAGGTAAAGGGAGAATTTAGGAGAATGGAAAAAGGGTCATGGCCACAATAACATTTATAACATATAATGTCAAAGGCCTAAACACCCCCAAGAAAAGATTGGATATCTTCAATGAGTTAAAATTATTGGGACCAGATGTGGTGTTCTTGCAAGAGACACATATTACACTCCAATCGAGACTTAGATTGTTCTCAAACGAATACCCAGTCTGGTACCAGGGAGATACCATCTCTAATAGGGCACGGGGAGTGGCCATTGGCTTTGCAAAGAAAATAAGGTTTGTGCTGGAGGAAAGATTAGTGGACCCAGAAGGTAGATACCTGTGCCTCAGAGGTAGACTAAATGAAGTGGAATATACATTAGTCAACATCTATGCTCCAAACAAGAATCCGACGAAGTACTTAGCTAATATTTTGGGGAAAATAATGAAGTTCATGAGAGGACATCTAATACTAATGGGGGATTTTAATTTTTGTCTTAATCCGGATTTAGACAGTGCGGCCCGAACACAGGGGAGGAACTGCGTTCACTTGAAAGAGTTAAAGCAAAAACTCTCCACCTACCAACTGGTGGATATTTGGAGAGTTCAACATCCAACCAAAAGAGACTATACGTTTTTCTCCCCTGTGCACGGGGACTAGTCGAACATCGGGCGATTGATAAGGTAGTAGAGTCCAAGATTGGAAACATAACCTACTCAGATCACGCATCTATGACCATGGAAATGACAACTGGTAGAGGCCAGGCCGATAGGGGGCAGTGGAGGCTAAATGAGGAGTTGATAAAGGAGGTGGAGGGTGCCAATAGAATTAGAAAGGAATTAGAAAACTATTTTGAGGTAAATGACACGGGGGAAGTTTCGGGAGCTACACTATGGGAGGCTCATAAAGCCTACATTAGAGGGGTCTTGGTGGAAATGGGGGCGAGGAAGAAGAAGGATAGACGGGCCAAAATCCAAAAACTAAGGGCTGACCTGGCAGGATTAGAACAAAAACATAAAAAACAAACGTGCCAGCTCACCCAAGAGATACACCAGCAGATGGTTATTAAAAGATCGGAGCTGAAAACCGCGATGGAGCAGGAGTCAAGAGTAACATTTAATAAGATAGCCTGGGAGAGATTTAGATGGGGTAATAAACCCAGCAAACAGCTAGCAAAAATGGTACAAAAGAAGAAAGCCAGGAACTTTATAGAAAAAATTCAGACCAAAGAAGGCCATAAGGAATATTCAACTAGAAGTATAGCGGAGATCTTTAAGAACTACTATAAAGACCTATACTCAGTCCCCAAGCAAGACACCTCTTTAAAAAATAGGAGATTAAGATATAACAACTATCTAAAAAAGGCAGCGCTTCCCAAGATTTCAGAAGAAGGTAGAGAAATATTAGAAAGACCAATCTCTGAAGAAGAAATCAGGAAAGCCTTAGCAGCAACGGCATCCGGGAAAAGCCCTGGCCCGGGCGGCCTAACAATACTTTATTATAAAACATTCAAAGAAACATTAGTACCTAGGCTGTCGCTACATGAACGGTCTAGGGCAGCTATTGGCTACTGGCTATCAACTTCCTTATTTTAGTCCGGTGTACGTCATCACGTACGAATCCGTCGGACTTTTGTGTGATCGTATGTAGGCAAGTCCGTTCGTTAGTCTGCAGCAAGTCCGCCAAAAGTCCGTCGAAAGCCTGTCGGACGGGCTGTCAGACTTTTGTAGCCGAAAAGTCCAACTGTGTGTACGCGGCATTAGATTCATTGGAAGTGATACGTAGTGCTGTTGCCTATTTAGCGGACGCAGCGGTTGAGACGTACAACCGCCAAATCCGGTGCCTTATTGAACTCGGCAAGGAGAACCCTCTGGGTCAAAACTTGGGACGGAGATAATTCATCTAAAACCCGTTTATGTGGCCTCCCTTTCGAAGGTTTCCTTCTTTTTGGTACCAGTTTAGACCTTGTTAGATCTACCAAAAAGGGGAAGAAATTCCCTATTAAGCCTAGGAAGGATAAAAATAATTTTTTTCTAGGCCCCCAGGTGAAGAACAGTTTTCCAGATAAAAAGGTCTCTCTTAATAGACATTGGGCTGGAAGAGACAAACAAAAAGGAGGTATTCTCTTTTCCAGCCAGAAGTCGTCCGACAAGACCCCTAAATGACATTCCGGTAGGGGGAAGGCTTTCCCACTTTATCTCTCAGTGGGAAGGGATCACTCGGAGCCCCCATATTCTCCAGATCATAAGAGAGGGATACAGGCTGGAGTTTCTCTCCCCTCCTCCCCCCAAGTTTCTCTTAACCCACCTACCCAGGGACCCCTTCAAGGCAGCGGGAATTCTGCAGAATGTCAAGGAACTTGCCAATCAAGCTGTCATAGTGCCAGTCCCAGAGGGTCAGTGGGGTCAGGGGTTTTACTCCCACATCTTTGTGATACCGAAGCCCTCGGGAAGGTCTCGCCTCATTATAAATTTGAGGAGCCTCAATGCTTTCCTGCAGTACAAGAAGTTCTGCATGGAGAGTATTTACTCTCTCAGAAAGCATCTCCTTAAGGACATGTTTATGGTAACTATGGATTTGAAAGATGCCTATCTTCACGTCCCTATTCTTCAAGATCATCAGGTCTTCCTAAGATTCACAAATGCCTCCCCACAATGAATTGTGGCCCTCCCTTTCAAACTGGCATCCAGTCCAAGGGTATTTACAAAGGTTTTGGCAGAAGTGCAAACTAAGCAGAAAAAAGATTCCACCGCTCAGGTAGGTTCAATTTGATGGAAACAGAAACAACTATAAATCCTTCAAGGAGAAGAGTCCCAGGTGCTGGCTGATGCAGGATGAAGCAAGGAAAAGCAAGGAAATCTGGAAGCTGCACACCGGTCTGATAAGTGCTTTTATTCATAAAAAGCTGGATCACAGAGATACACAAAGCACTACAGCAGAAGTGTACAGAGATCAGCTGACGCGTTTCACACTCATAACGAGTGCTTACTTATAGCTTAGAGCTATGAGTAAGCGCTCGTTATGAGTGCGAAATGCGTCAGCTGATCTCTGTACACTTCTGCTGTAGTGCTTTGTGTATCTCTGTGATCCAGCTTTTTATGAGTAAAAGCACTTATCAGACCGGTGTGCGGCTTCCAGATTTCCTCGTTTTTCCTTGCTTTTGGCAGAAGTGGTTGCCTTCCTGCATCTCCAGGGAGTGGCGTTGATCCCTTATTTAGACGACATTCTGATTTACAATCAGAATCAAGATCATCTGCTCTGCAACCTAGCCAAAGTAGTGAAAACCTTGGAATCTCTGGGGTGGATCATCAGCAAGGAGAAATCCTCCCCGATTCCTGTACAGACAAAAGTATACCTGGGATTCCTCGGAACAAAAACTAGTTCTATCTCAGGGCAAGGTAGAGGGCCTCATCTCAGCGGTTACATCCCTACTGCAGGCAAAGATGATCCCCTACAGAGGCATTGTGAGGGTTCTGGGTCTAATGACTTTGTGTATCCCAGCAGTTCCGTGGGCTCAGCTACACTCCAGGATCCTCCAGCATTTCCTCCTGTCCTCTTGGGACAGGGAAAGAAGGACTCTAGATATCAAAGTTGCCATTCCAGTCGCAGTAAAAGACTCTTTTATCCCCAGAGGCTCCAGGGGGGTCTCCTTTGGAACCAGCTTCAGCCTCAGAGGATAACTACAGATGCGAGTTCCTGGGGTTGGGGGGCCCACCTGGAGGAACTACGAGCCCAGGGTTTCTGGGACCCGAATCAGAGAAGCGCCTCCTCCAATTTTCGAGAGCTTTTGGCCGTCAAGGAAGCATTAAAGGCTTTTGAAGGAAGGATCAAGAACCGAGAGGTCCAGATTCTTTCAGATAATGCCACGGCTGTGGCATTCTTGAATCACCAGGGAGGCACCAGATCTCGCAATCTTCTGACTTTGGCACTGGAGATCCTTGGCTGGGTAGAGCTTCGGATTCTCTCCATTTCTGCAGTGCATATAAAGGGAACCTTAAACATCTAAGCAGACTATCTCAGTCGTCAGCCGATTCTGCGGGGGGAATGGGAGGTGAATCCCGATGTGTTCTCCCTGGTATGCCGGCATTTCGGCAATCCAGAGATCGATCTCTTCGCCCGCAGAAGGAACAGAGGGGTAAAGAGATTCTTTTCTCTCTCCCTCGAAGGAGGCTCAGAGGAGATAGATGCATTGACCCAAGTTTGGAACTTCCAGTTGGCCTATGCCTTCCTCCCCCCGGGGCTAATTGTTGTTTCTCTCAGAAGGCAGTTTTATCCTAATCACCCCATGGTGGCCCAAGAGGGCTTGGTTTCCAACCTTACAGAGTTGGTTCATAGCCCCACCTCAGCATCTGCCTGTTCGGCAGGACCTTCTCCTTAAGGGTCCAGTCTGCCATCCAGACCCCAGCTTCTTCAAGCTGACAGCCTGGCTCTTGAAAGGCAGAACCTGCGGGAGAAGGGCCTATCTGACAGAGTAGTGGATACTATTCTGCTAAGTAGGAAGCCAGTCACAAGGCGTATTTACGTTAAGACCTGGGGGGTTTTCTCTCGCTGGTGTCAGGCGAGAGGGACTTCCTGCCATCCTGGATTTTCTCCAGGATTGCGTGGATCAGGGACTGTCAACCAAGACGCTTAAGGTACAGGTTGCAGCCTTGTCCTGTTTTTTGGACAAACGCTTGACGCTAGACCCCCTGATCAAGAGGTTCTTATAGGTCAGAGATAGGTTGTCCCCTGTTCAGTTGTCTAGATTTGCACCATGGGACCTTACCTTGGTTTTAGAGGGGTTAACCAAACCTCCATTTGAGCCATTAGATCAGATTCCCCTCAAAATTCTCACCTTTAAGCTGGCTTTTCTACTGGCAATCACATCAGCCAGGAGGATAGGCGAAATTCAGGCCTTTTCAATTAAAGAACCATTTTTTCGTTTGCTGGCAGACAGGGTTATACCTAGGCAGGACCCCCTGTACCTCCCCAAGGTAGTAAAAAGTTCCCTAGAACTCAAGAAATAGTGCTTCCTTCCTTTTGTAACAATCCCCAAAATGAGAGGGAAATTTCTTTCCATTGTCTAGATGTCAGACGTCTGTTAATTTGTTTAGAAAAAGTTAGAGTTTAGAAGGTCCAGCCATCTATGAACTTTTCTGGCCAAAAGAAAGGCCACCAAGCATCTAAGGCATCCATAGCAAGATGGATTAAACATGCTATTTCCTTAGCCTATGAGCATTCTGGTACGGCAGTCCCGAGGGACCTTAAGGCGCATTCCACTCGATCTCTGGTGACCTCTTGGGCAGAAAGGGCTGGAGCTTTGGTGGAGCAGATATGTAAAGCCGCTATATGGACAAGCCAGAACACCTTCCTGAGGCATTATAGAGTGGAGTTACTGTCCCCTCAGGATCTGGCGTTTGGTAGGAAGGTCCTACAAGCAGTTGTCCCACCCTAAGATAGGAAAACAGGTGAACCAATATCTGTGCTAACTAAAAAGAACAATAAGAGCAGCCAGCATAGTTTGTTTTTTTCATCAAACACAAATATAAATAGCCAAAATGCAGTGCTTAGGTGAAACAAATTTAAAAATACATGTGATAGTCCATAGAAAATCAATAAGAAGTAGAGATGACTTGAAACCTCCACCAAACTTCAGTGTGCAAAGGAAAGGCACACCACACCCACATGCTATCAATCTGCTTACCAGAAAGATATGAAAACAAGCAATGTAATCATATGATGCAAAGGGTTAACAGTAGATCCGAATGGCACACTCCATCCTTGACAGGCAGGTCATGGAAATAGTCAGGTCATCAAATATCAAAAGGACATCAGGACTCGCATAAGAAGATGGATGAATTGTGCGATCACCAGCAGGATAAAACCCAGTAGGAAAAAAGCAACAATAGTGAAGCCCGTAGAGGTAAAACACACGTATTTATTGTAGTCTACTTACAGGTAAAAAAGGAACATCATCACAAAAAGCGAATAATCCGTGGCTCTATATAGCCGCCCTAAGGTAGGCCTGAGCTACTTGCTCTTCTCTCAGGGTTCCGTCCTGGAAGACGACTTGAGAAAATGACCAGTTACACTTAACGGTAACTGTGTTTCTGGGAAGTCTTCCAGGACGGCAGGCCTACTTCCCACCCGCTCCTTTTAGGTGTATTATATCGTATAGAGTTTTGTGGTGTTAATTTTCACTCATATGCACTGGTGTGGGTCAATACTTTTTCACAACTGAGGAGCACAGGGAGGGGTGGGGGTTTTAACCTCTTTGATTGTGTTTCTTTTCAGGTGGACCAGTCATCTCTCAGGGTGCCGTCCTGGAAGACTTCCCAGAAACACCAATACTGGTAAGTGTAACTGGTCATTTTTTTTAACTGTGGTGGTGAAATCACCTCCTACAGCGCTGGAGTCGCTGATTTACGTATAGTGGGAGCAAACGCTGTTGTTGTCAAGATAAATCAGTGCTGCAAATGATGGTTACCAATAAAATAAAGTAACATTACAGTATAACAGTAAGACATATACCATACCTGCAAAGCAAATACAATAAAACTAAAACATTTTTAATGCAATCTGTGTAAAAGAGAGCAGAACAATAAAATGAAAAGTATTTTTGGATTTTTATATTTTTTAATTTATTTTTTACTTTTATTTTCAACTGTAACGGTTGTAGTGGTTGTAACGGTTGTAGTGGTGGTAACAGTTCGGGTCTTTCAAAATGTGATGGCATTTTTGGAGACCCTGTGAATGTGTTTCCTAGTCTGTGCAGTGCTGTACCCTACGCTAATACTCCACTAGTGTGTGGTAATGTTCAAAACATTCACCAATGCAAAGATCGGGATGGTCAGGACAGGAGGGACAATAATAGCGGGTGTCACGTCTATATCCGTGAGTTATACAGGCACAACATTTTCTTTGGGGGGCTTGTTGGGTAGGGGTACCAGGGAGGACATACGGAAAATGCCTCTCATGCAGCCAGCTTACTGCATTTGGATTAGGAAGTTGGGCCACAGCACCGTCTGGAAACAGAAGGGCTGTGATGATCTTTTCCTGGAATTTATGGAAAGATCCAGTTCGTCCTGAAGCTTTGTATAGCACATAAGCATTCAGCAGGGCCAATTGGAATAAATATACAGACACTTTTTTGTACCAGCATCTGGCCTTACGGGCAACTAGGTATGGCGCCAACAACTGGTCGTCGAGGTCCACCTCTCCTATATTAAGGTTATATTCGTGGACACAGAGGGGTTTCTCCACAACACCAGTCGCCGTAGGAATTTAGACCGTCGTCTCTGCGTGAAGGGAGGACAGAACAAAAACATTCCCATTATCCCTCCACTTCACAGCGAGCAAATTATTACACTTCAAGCAGGCTTTCTCCCCCAGCCTAAGACAGGAATCTAAAATCCGCTGGGGTAAGCCCCGGCGATTAGATTACACGGTGCCACATGCACCTATTCCATGATCAAACAAGTGACTAAAAAGTGGCATGCTCATGTAATAATTGTCCACATACAAGTGGTATCCCTTTCCAAATAAGGGTAACACCAAGTCCCACGCAATCTTGCAAGCGCTCCCTATGTAGTCTGGGCAGTTCTCCGGCTCTAGGTGACTATCTCTTGCCTCGTAAATCATAGAACTATATGTATAGCCTGTGGCCCTGTCACAGAGCTTATACATCTTGACCCCATATCTGGCACGCTTGCTGGAAAGATACTGTTTGAAAGACCAGAAAACGTAATCGGGGACTCATCAATGCAGACAACTTGATAGGGAGTAAACAAGGCTGCAAACTGTTGGTTGAAGTGGTTTACGAGGGGCTGAATTTTGTAGAGCCAATCGGATCCAGGGTCACCCCGAGGACGGCAGAGTTCATTATCATTGAAGTGCATGAACCACAAGATCTGCTCGTATCGTGCCCTGGCCATGGAGGCAGAGAACATGGGCATATGGTGAATTGGGTCAGTGGACCAATATGACCGCAACTCACTCTTTTTAGTTATGCCCATGAGGAGGGATAGGCCCAGAAAGGTCTTAAATTCGGAAACCGTATTAGGTTTCCATTCTCTGGCAAAGGTCAAATGGGGATTAGCGGCGATGAATTGACTAGCATACAAATTGCTTTGGTCCACAATAGATCTATAGAGATCTTCAGTGAAAAAAAGCGAATAAAAATCAAGTGACGTAAAATCAACTGTTTCCACCTGAATTCCGGGTTGGCCAGTGAATGGGGGAAGTACGGGTGCTGCAGAAGTGGTGGGCTCCCAATTTGGATTGGCAAATGAAGCAGAAAGGGCACTATGGACTTGACGGGCCTGTCTTTGTCTTCTTGGTGGCTGCTGGACACTAGTTGTTCTAGCTACCTCACCAGCTTGAACTGCACTTATGGGACTTGCCACGTCACCACGTGCTACTGTAGTGCTGGTTTGACTACGACCAGGGTGTATTAGGCCACTGGTGCTTGCTAGTTCACCAGAAGGATGAGAGGCACTAGTACTGGCTCTCTGCTCCATATGCCTGCCGTTCTTGCACCTCAACAGAATGGGGTCGGGTACACCTGACCTTGGCAGGGACCAGAACTCCGTTGTCAGAGCTATCTGTCAGGGTATCGCTGCTGTCTACAGGATCATATTCTGAGCCTGAATCTGACAGATGGGTGACTTCCTCTTCACTATCTGTCATGCTCAGAAATGTGTAGGCCTCTTCACTAGTGTACCTTCGATTTGACATTTTGGTCTCTAAATTTACTGGTACACTAGTGAGACTCACAGGCAAAAGAGCTCCTGACCGTCAGCAACTGATTCAAATGCTACCAAAAAATCTGTTAGCGTTTGCAGGGATCAGGCCTGACTCTGCAAGCGCTGCAGTTATGTGTGTTGTGTTTTTGTAAGTGATCGTGATCGATTGATACTGCACTTGGGTGGGCTGGGCAGAGGGGCTAAACACAGGTGCCAGCAGGTATCTGGGCTGATTCCACTAACGCTGAGTTTTTGGGAACCCTAAACTATTGGGGATGCTAATATAGTTCTGATCAGATCAAAGATATCGATCTGTTCAAACACTATACTACTAAGGGAGGTGTATGGTGCATGCGTGGGTGTTAGCGCTACTGGCATTAACTGATATCACCCGCCGAACGATCAGGGGGTTAAACCTTTATTGGGTAATATACGGCGGGTGCCCTGATGCTATAAAAAACAAACTAACCAGCGTCACCCGTAACACTAATATGGTGATCACTGGTGACGGGGTGAAAGGGTTAACTAGGGGCATCCAGGAGGTTAAAACCTTTATTCGGTAATATATGGGGGTGAAAGGGGAAAATACTGCGCTAAACCCAAAATGCAAACAATGAAAAGCAGCTGACACACAAAGTTCAAAGCAATATGTGGAAATTATGTGTAGTGCTCAAACATGTAACCCTATAAGTGGAAATGTGATATAGTGATCAAAAAAATTATTTGGTATACATATAACAAATACTAATAATACTAATAATACTCATACAATTATGGTGAATGAAAAACATATAATACACAAAAGTGAAATAATGTGAACTGGAGAAAATGGAAACACAAATTGTGCTAATGAAACACATAGAGATGTAGAACATAGTCCATAAGGCGAGTGCATGAGAAGTGCAGAAAGTTCTAATTGACCTGTTTCCAGGCTGAATATAATCCCGATGAACAAGTTGGTATGCCTATGGACACTCCAAAGGATAGAAAATAAGAGATGGGGTACTCTTACCAGCTATGGTGAACACACATAACCATACCGTAGTGGGTCAAACGAGCTTGTAAACCTCCTGAGGATATCGCGCCAGATACGGTAATCAGGGAGCGGCTCCAAATCCCAAGGCCGTACAACGACCGGCAACAGCTTTCAGAGCTTGTTAATGACCTACCAAACCATATATTTTCTGAACGCACATGATTGTTTAGACAATATTAAATTGGTCCTCAATTGCAGTGACAAGGTGATGAATCCAGAGTCCTTTGCAGGAGTCCACAGGTGTGCAGGATGCGAATCTCTGTATTCTTAGTCCTGGTGACACGCACAGGATGTTATCCACTCAAAACCAGCCTGGGGATGCCTGGCCGTTTACTTCCAGTTTTCGGTTGTTCGTGGATTTCCAGTTTGCGGTGATAGGATGAGGGCTGAAGAGTGATGAAAAGCCCAGGTTGGCTATCGGCAGAGGGCATGTGTAGGCGCACACACCGACATGTTTCACTCACTTGTGACGCGAAACCCCCACACACCAAAATTTTGAAAAAAATGGCGTGGGGGGTCTCCCCAAAATCCATACCCCAGACCCTTATCCGAGCATGCAGCCTGGCAGGTCAGGAAAGGGAGGGGACGAGCGAGCACCCCCCTCCTGAAACCATACCAGGCCGCATGCCCTCAATATGGGGGGATGGGTGCTTTAGGGCAGGGGGGGCTCTGCTCCCCCCACCCCAAAGCACCTTGCCTCCATGTTGATGGGGACAAGGGCCTCTTCCCGACAACCCTTGCCCGGTGGTTGTCGGGGTCTGCGGGTGGAGGGCTTATTGGAATCTGGAAGCCCCCTTTAACAAGCGGGCCCCCAGATCCCGCCCCCCCCCCCCATGTGAATGAGTATGGGGTACATTGTACCCCTACCCATTCACCAAAAAAAAGTAGTGTTAAAAAATACAGTAGACAGTTTTTGACAAGTCTTTTATTAAAAATATTTTCTTCCTCCATCTTCTCCCACATCTTCATCCTCCGTTTTTCTCCTTCTCCCCCTTCTTTTTACGCTCTTTTTCTGTCTTCTTTGTCCGGTGTTCTTCTTCCTTTGCCGCCGCTCCTGCCGACGACCCTCCTCCAATGCTAAGTCCTGCTGATCTGTCGACGCCGATGTCCTGCATTTCTTAAATAACCAAGGGACGTGGCAATTAAATTACGTCATTCGGAGGCCACGCCCCCTTGTGACGTCACCAACCGGGGCATGATGGCATTATTTAGGAAATGCAGGACATTGGCGCCGACAGATCAGCGGGATGCAGAATCGGAGGAGGGTCGTCGGCTGGAGCGGCAACAGAGGAAGAAGAACACTGGACAAAGAAGACCGAAGAGAGGAAGAAGAAGCTGGGGGAGAAGACCGGAGGATGAAGATGCGGGAGAAGATGGAAGAAGAAGCGGAGAAGATTTTTAATAAGACTTGTCAAAAACTGTCTACTGTATTTTTTAACACTACACTACTTTTTTTTTTTTAGTGAATGGGTAGGGGTACAATGTACCCCATACTCACTCACATGGGGGGGCAGGCTCTGGGGGCCCCCTTGTTTAAAGGGGGCTTCCAGATTCCGATACGCCCCTCGCCTGCAGACAACCACTGGGCAAGGGTTGTCGGGAAGAGGCCCTTGTCCCCATCAACATGGGGGCAAGGTGCTTTGGGGTGGGGGGTGCAGAGCCCCCCTGCCCCAAAGCACCCATCCCCCCATGTTGAGGGCATGCGGCCTGGTATGGTTCAGGGTGGGCTCGCTTGTCCCCTCCCTTTCCTGACCTGCCAGGCTGCATGCTCGGATAAGGGTCTGGTATGGATTTTGGGGGGACCCCCGCGCCATTTTTTAAAAAATTTTGGCATGGAGTCCCCTCCAAATCTATACTAGACCCAAGGGCCTGGTATGGACCTGGGGGGGGACCCCACACTGTTTTTTCTCCTGATTTTTTTTTTTTAGCTGGCAATTCTTTTTTTTTTACATTCAGCGGGAAGCCCGCTAACAACTGATGACTTATTGGTTGTTAAGGACACGGCAACCGGCTTCCCGGCCCCCTCCTTAGCAACCAGCTATATACAGTGTAAAAAAAATGCAAATCATTAAACCGCAAAAAGCACTGCAGAAATGCTCAAAAGCAACATGCATAGATGTGAATCGAGCCTTAGCTAGAAAAGGATGAGAAAGAGATCTTGTAAAAATTAGATGAAACTTGGCAGGGCATGTTGGAATCTGTACAGTCAGTATCAGTATCTCCAAAGCAATGCCTAACCCAATTATATGTAATATATAGAGCCTATAGGACACCAGTTAAATTATATCAATGGGGAAGCAGGATACATCAGAATTTCCTACATGCTCAAGAGTATCTGCTGACATAATTCATATGCTTTGAAATTGTCCTAAACTGTTTAGATAGTGGTAGAATGTGGTAGAAACCATTAATCAGGTGTTTCAAACCCAGATACAGACAGACCCAAAAATATGTCTGCTAGGAAAATTAGAAAAAGAAATGTATATTCCGGCAATTAGGCTTCCCATTATTAGAACATAATTGATAGAAAGAAAATTGATAGTAATGAAATGGATATTCTCTAGTAGCCCAACATATGAAGAATGGCGGATACAGGTGAATGACGCACTACTAAAGGAATGGCAGGTATATAAGAATAGGGGTCTAGCAAATAAATTTAGTGAAATGTGGGAACCATGGTTGACGTTACCAAGGTTGACACCATTCATCTTGGGATCAGATGGAAGCATAAGGGTTAACAGATTATTTACCAGTTATAGAGTAATTAAGGTATAAAGACTTAAGAAGGAGGGAATGGTGTAGGGGGCTTTTGGCGGGGCGGAGTGGAGGAGAGGGAGAGAGAATTTCTATGTTTTTAGGGAGAGGTTGCTTTGGGTCCCCCCCCCCCTTTTTTTTTTTTTCTTTTTTCTTTTTCTCAGGGGTTTGTGTTTAGAATATAATGTGTTACTGATGTATGTATTTTGGATTTTTTTTTCTATGTATGTTTAATGATGAGTCTGTAATGAAGAAAAATATTATTATTAATAAACAGATTGAAAAAAAAATCAATCGGATCAAAAACGTTAAACGCCCGCGAGCCGCGTTTATCAGCGTTTTTTGACGTTAGAGTTACAGCTAAAAAAATCCTCTCAGAACCCACTAGTTTTGGGGTTTTTTTTACAGTTGATAACAGCCTATGTGTGCATGGACACAGCATAACATGCTGGAGAGTTTGACTGTAGAAAAAAACATCTGAAGCCAAAAACAGCAGCTCCAAAAACGTCCAGTGTGCATGAGACCTTACACCAACTGTTTCAAGAGTTACCTGCAGGTCCCATGATAACTTTTTGGAGATTTCTGTCAATTTGTCAAGGACAGGTTGGCCTAGTAAGTAAGCATAGGAGCTGACAGTTTGATGCTAACATAAATCTCCAAGGATCTCAACATTTTTTTGTAGGATCTGAAAACTCTACTTGCAAAAATTGAGAACAATGTGCATGCATTTAGTTAAATTTGCATGGGAGATGCACAAGGGTAAAGTCATTACTGACCAAAAATACCACTGGAGCCAGACTGCAGTATGCCAAGGAAAAAATTATATATATGTATTGTGGGGGTTAGCTCAAGAGGGAATAGTCTTCCTTGGGGAAAAAGGCAGTTCAAATTGCAGGACTTTCCTAAATATCTGACTTGTAGTCAGTTTTATTTTAAAAGGTTGCAATAAAACTGAAAATAAATCCTCACAATCCAAGCTCTAGCTAACTCCTAAACTCTACAGATTCCTGATAGCTGAAGGGCTTCTCCCAGTCACCGATTAAAAAAAAAAAAAGCATTTTGCAAACCTTCTCTTTTTTCTTACAGAGAAATTTACACATGCAGCTTCTTGCTCCAGACCTTCCTTCTTTATCCAATCTACTGCTGGTCAAATGTGGGAAGCAAAACCCTACTCAGATTCCACACTATCAAGGTGGCCCGGAAAACCTGGACTGGACTCCACCTTAGTTTCCCACATATGAAAGCATATAAGGTGAAACGCATGTCCCTGAACCACCTCACCTTTCATTGTGTCACATATCCCCCTCTCCTCAAGCCACTGTGGCTGAGTGTAGTGATATAGTAATGGGATGAGGAGTGTGAATTATAATTATTATTGTTGAGGCAAGAGTTGGCTAGCCAATATGGAATCCCGCAGCAACTCGGTTCATCCAGAGAGATGCATTTATTTAGACTTCAGAACAGCCAACAGAGGTACAGACGAGGTTGATGTCAGGATACTTGGAATATTCATGCAAGACTCATACACCTTCAGAGAACCCAGTTTCTCCTGTCATAACAGCCAAAAGAACGTTCCCTAATATACACATCTTCCCAATTCAGTAACAAGGTCAAGCAATCGGATTGGCCATTTTTAGTAGACCTTTGATCTGCTTTTGATCTTGGTGACAGCTAATGCCTCTTGGCCGTGGACAGCTGCAGTCATAAAACCTAATCAAAGTTGTCCAGAAATTTCCTAACTTGCATTCTTTTACTACTAATTATTACTAAGTTACTATTAATATAGGGAATATTATTCCTGCGCTACCAAGGAGAGGTGGTGTGGGTGATTTTAGATAGGGAAAAGCGCTAATCCTGTAATAAGCTACAATATCTAGGTGTAATAGGGCATAGGATGGTGATCTAGATCACAATGGGGAGTAGAACACTATGTGAACGTGCAAGCAATATGTGCATAGAAAATAATAAAAAGTACTAAACGGTGGAGCCCACCAAAACAGTGTACATATATATATATCTCAGTTTAGATAAAAAATAAAACCATGGTGAAATCTCCAATCAAAAAATAAAAAATTCTTGCAATAAAATAGTGATTGTCACTGAGATAATTAATACTAGTACAAAGTGCTGTAAATTGATAACTGGGAATTAATATTATTCAATCAGCCGTGATTAATATATATATATAAATGGATGGTTAAAAACTCAATAACATAAAAGCAAAAAATTGCCAAATAATACAATGTTACATTGAATGTCCAAAGTGATCTTCATAACTGTGCGTCATGCAGTATAGTGTCCAGCACCAACAGGGGGTGCTCAAACTTGAAATAACACAGTTCAGTACAGGTGACTTAGTGCAACACAAAAGAACAGCTTCAATGCTTCATTTAGTGCTAACAGACAATTAAATCGTGCAGATGGCAGCTGGATTTAAAATTTTTTATTCAGAAGAGTGGTGAATGTGAAGTGTATAACCGGATCTTCTCCATGCAACAATCCTCTAGTGGTAGATAATACCTCACTATACTGAGGTTACAGCATAGACCAGACAGCACTTGTGGTGTCTCCTGTGCAGGGGGGTCCTAGGTAATGGACTGTCATTAATCAGACCTCAGATCCATGGGGAACATCATAGTAAATGGAGAGATGAAGATACCATATAGTGTAGTATTTTAAGCATGTTTCAGGCTTTATTAAACATTAGCAACATACGGAGTACTCACACAGTAAAAAACTAAAGGTACAGTGTATCCAAACGAGCGGCGAGCTCATACACTGCTGACAGTGGGCGGTGCTTGTCCCTACACGTGGCGTCACGGGTCACGTGGCTTCATCAGTAGCGTTACTATTAGTACTAAGTTACTATTGGAAGAATGCTATTTACCATAAGCAAATAAGACCCATTTTGATGTTCAATTATCACAATTAAATACTTGCATTCATTTTTAATGGCCTAAATGCATCCTTACCATATTGCATTAGCAACCCCTATGGACCTTTATCTATTCCTGTCAAATCTGATCAGATAAATTTACATTTTACAATCCCCTGTAGATAACTCCTTTGACTCTTGTAATATGTAAAATGCAACTTGTCTGCCAGCTGTGTTAGGCCTAGTACAAACCTATGTACACATTAAGAAACTGTATATGTGTATATATATATATATATATATATATATATATATATATATATATAGATATATTTTTTTTTTAGTAGAGCCTACATAAATCAACCAACACTAAGCAGCTGTCACAACAAGGCTATGTACAAGAGACGGGGCCAAAACAAATCACAGCCAGTGAGCCATTGAAGGGAGAGAGGGGCAAGGCTGAGCCACAGCCTTGTGTGAATGGAGCAAGCTTCTTGCTCTGGGGGCAGGAGGGAGGGGCCAGGAGCGCCAGCGGGGGACCCGAGAAGAGGAGGATCGGGGCTGTTCTGCAAAACCACTATACAGGGCAGGTTAGTATGACATGTTTAATACTTTAATGTTAAAAAACTCGGTAGCTTTTATACCACTTTAATTTCTTGTTAGTCATTCTCTGAGATGAGGCAGGAAGCACCATGCAAACCAAAAGGCATCCGCTTATGCCTTTTTGTTTTGCAGTTTCTGTTAGGGGTATTTGCCAGTAGCCTTTAGCCAGATCTAAAACTGTCATTATATCAAGCGGCAGGTTGGCTCCCCTGCGTGAATCGGCGTAGCTGTATAGCAGCCACTTGAGGGCTATAGCGGGCACGGACATGCTGTCGGAGGGGCGAACCTGGAGTCGATGTGCGTGGCCAGCGGCCACAATTTCCACCGGCCACCCCGATCGCTCCTCAGAGAGCCAGAATGGGGAGCTGTCAATGTAAACAGATAGTTCCCTATTCTGACAGGGGAGTAGAGAGAGATCTGCTGTTCCTAGTGATCAGGAACAGCGATCTACTCCCAGTCAGTCCACTCCCCCCACAGTTAGAAGCACCTCCCTAGGGAACACTAAACCCCTTGATCGCCCCTAGTGTTAACCCCTTCCTTGCCAGTGGCATTTATACAGTAATCATTGGCTATTTTCTTTATCGTACATCACGGGACACAGAGCACCATAATAATGACTATGTGGGTTATACACTTACCTTTAGGTGATTGGACACTGGCAACCAATAGTAAGACGGTTCCTCCCATTTAACCCCTCCTATACCGGAAGTACCTGTTTTTTTGCCAGTGTCTTGAAGGTGATGGTCATGGCTGTTGAAGCTCTTCAAATTTCTTCAAAAAATGTCCCACTGAGGACGTTATAATCGGATCCATTCGGATAGCTTAACAAAGCTAAAGTGGATGGTACCCGAACCTCAGTTCAAGAACGAGGTATTGCTTGTAATGTGCCCTATATAGGCGCTGGACCCATGTTAAGTTGGTATTCCTGGTCAATCTGGCCCAAGGTAAACCAGAAAGGGTGCTTTACAGGTCCAGGGGTGTGGACCCCAATATATGGGGGACCCGATCCCTGAAGGTCCTTAGAGGCGCTACCCGCCGTGATGGGGGAAGATTGGTCCTGGCAAGACAGGCCCTGCAGCTTGGGATGGTGAGTACACCCTTGGGGATTTTTTTATATATATATATATATATATATATATATATATATATATATATATATATATATATTTATATTTATATGTATTTCCCTTTGAAACTGCTGGTAACCTTGAACCTGTGTCTGGGATTACAGATGGCCGGTTTGGCGTGCATTTTTTTAATACTGCCGTGTGCGCTTGCTCACCACGTGCCCGCAGCTGGCGTGTGTGTGCACCCCTGGTGTGCGCCGTCGGTGTGCTCATGCGCCGCTGCTGTGCACGTTGCTGATGCGCCACGTGCGTCAGGACTGCACATGCGCTGTGCGGTGGGTGTACCGCCAGTCGCTGATGCGCGCGCTCACTTCCAAGCTAATGCTTTATAGATATGGAGCTCCTGGCGTGCGTGTGGACAACACAGAGCGATAGTTGGGCACGTGAGTCTGGTGGTCTTGGACACAGTGGTGACAGGTTAAAGGCTGGTTATAGTTTGTGGGGGAGTACTCCTTTTTGTTTTCCTCGTGTGTAAGCAATGTCTTCCAGAAAGCGAGGTATAGGGAATAAGGCAAGCACAGGGGTAAGAGTCCCTCCTCTAAAATCAGGAGACCAACCCAATGCTGATGCAGCCTCAGTTTCTCCCGAAAGACCTGCGGCATCTGGCCTGGCTGAGCCATTGCATTTGTCAGGCATAGTGGCCACTACCAATATACCTGCCTCGGCTTATGTTACAAAGGAGGATTTGGCATCTGCCTTAGCGGGCCTTGAGGGCAAGATAGCTGGCATGATTGCCTCTGTAACACGGGGGGGGAGGAAGCGTAATAGATCTCCCTCCCCTGAGCCTGGGCCACGTGGAGAGTCACTAGAGCACCAGGACTCTTATAGCCAGATGGGTCCAGGTGATCTGGAACCAGAATGGGCAGAGGATTTGGAAGAGGTGGTCATAAAGGACCGAGAGGAAGGAGAGGCTGAAGGATCCTCGGCTGAGGACTCTGGCTCTGAAGAGCCAATTTCAGCCTCCCATTCCCAAAATTTGTTTATCCAATCTCTAATTGAGATGGTGCGAATTGGGTTTAAGTTACCCCCAGTTCAGGAGCCTGCACTCTCCTGTTCTACTTTGGGATCTTTGCGACCTCAGCAGATTTCCCAAGCGTTCCCTTTGCATCTGTTACTGAAGCAGGTGGTTTACGCGGACTGGGAGCACCCTGACAGGATATACTTACCTCCAAAAAGGTTTTCTGTCTTATATCCTATGGAGGAGAAGTTCAGGAATAAATGGAGCTCACCTTTGGTGGACGCTGCCATATCTTCTGTAAATAAAAGTTTAACCTGTCCAGTGGATAATGCCCAGGTATTCAAGGATCCGGCTGATAAAAAGCTAGAGTCCTTATTAAAGGCCTCCTTTTCAGTGGCTGGTGCAGCAGTTCAGCCAGCAGTTGCAGCTATTGGGATTTGCCAATCCCTAAAGGATCGCTTTAAAAGGTTGGTAAGGAACATACCCTGCCAGGAGGAATCTGCCGAGGAGTTATCGGAGATTCCTCATGCCTTATGTTTTGCAGTAGATGCATTGATAGACTTAATCCAACAGATGTCTCGTTTTGTGTTACTGTCAATTCATATGCGAGTCTTGTGGCTAAAGAACTAGTCTACTGAGACACCATGTAAAAGGCTACTCGCAGCTTTTCCATTCCATGGAGAACGCTTGTTTGGCGAGGATCTGGATAAATATATCCAAAAGATCTCTGGAGGAAAGAGTGCCCTACTCCCTATTAAAAGGAAAGGGAAGCAACCCTCTTATAAAATTCCTAATGCTCCAGGACCTAGTGCTTCTTCCCCTAAGCGGTATCAACGGCCTCAGCCGTCTGGCTTTAAAAGACCCCAGGGTCAGAAGAAGCCCTGGACCCAAAAGCCACCCAAGCCCAGCTCCAAGTCTACCTTGTGAAGGGGAGCCCCCGCTCTCGCAGGTGGGGGGCAGGCTTCGGCTGTTTGAGGAAGCCTGGGAAGAACTGGTTCAAGACAGATGGGTCATTTCCACTGTAAAATACGGTTACAGAATAGAGTTCCGGGAGATCCCCCCAAATTGGTTTCTGTACTCAAGGGTTCCGTCGGATCCAGAGAAAAGAAGATGCCTAGTCCTAGCTTTACACCATCTGCTGATGCAGGGGGTAATTGTATTGGTTCCGCACGAGGAAAGATTCAAGGGGTTTTATTCAAACCTATTCACCGTGCCAAAACCAAATGGGGAAGTAAGGCCCATTTTGGACCTCAAGGCTCTCAACTTCCTTGTAGACGTCCGATCCTTCCGCATGGAATCGGTTCGTTCAATAATAAAATTCCTGAAGAAGGGAGACTATTTAGCGTCCATAGATATCAAGGTAGCGTACCTTCATGTGCCGATCTTCGGTCCACATCAAAGGTTTTTACGCTTCGCTGTAGAGGGCAGTCATTTCCAGTTTGTGGCACTACCTTTCGGTCTGGCCACAGCCCCCAGGGTCTTCACAAAGATTCTGGCCCCAGTGTTGGCTTCCCTAAGGTCTCAGAAAGTCTCCGTAGTAGGATATCTGGACGATCTTCTTCTAAAGGAATGCTCTTGCCCCATACTAGTTCAAAACGTGTCAAGAACAGTACGGGTTTTACAACGCCTAGGTTGGATGCTAAACATGGACAAGTCAGCTCTTTATCCGACCCAAGCCTTGGTGTATCTGGGTCTGGTCTTGGACACCGCCCAAGAAAAGGTGTTCCTTCCTCCCTTAAAGGTCGCCTCCATAGTGGAACTTGTACAGAAGGTGAAAAAAGAACTAACACCTCCTTTTCGGCTGTGCATGAGTTTACTAGGCAAGATGGTTTCATCCTTCAGTGCAGTGCCATATGCACAGTTCCACTCCAGAGTGTTCCAGAACAGTATTCTAGAGGCCTGGGACAAGTCAGCTCGAACCTTGGATCAGCCTATGGTTCTATCTCCACAGGTTCTATGGAACCTCTCTTGGTGGTTAAGAACCAGCAACTTGAAAAGAGGGAAGTTTTTCCCACCGGTAGCCTGGAAAGTCGTAACCACGGACGCCAGTCTTCTCGGCTGGGGAGCAGTCCTAGAGGAAGTGTCTGTTCAGGGAATATGGTCCCAGACAGAAAGGACCCTGCCCATCAATCTATTGGAGATTCGGGCAGCTCGTCTAGCTCTGCGATTCTGGACATCCAGATTGCGGGGTATTCCTGTCAGAGTCCAGTCCGACAACTCCACGGTAGTGGCATATATCAACCACGAGGGAGGTACCAGGAGTCGGGCAGCCCAAAGAGAGGTAGATCATATATTGACTTGGGCAGAAAAACATGTGCTGTTTCTGTCGGCAGTGTTTATTCCGGGGGTGGACAATTGGCAGGCGGATTTCCTAAGTCGCCAGAAACTGTTGCCAGGGGAATGGTCTCTGCACCCCGAGGTTTTTCTACAGATCTGCCAATACTGGGGGACCCCAGATGTGGATCTGCTGGCATCCAGATTCAATGCCAAGCTGGACAGGTTTGTATCCAGGACCAAGGATCCGCTTGCTGTCGGGATAGACGCATTAGTAGTTCCTTGGGATCAGTATTCTCTGATATATGCCTTCCCGCCGATCCAAATTCTGCCGCACTTACTACGCAGAATACAGGAGGAACAAAAGCCGGTGATCTTAGTGGCCCAGGAGATCATGGTACTCGGAGATTGTGAAGTTAGCAGTAGGGGACCCATTGGTCCTTCCTTGCCATCCAGACCTGTTGTCTCAAGGGCCCATATTCCATCCTTCTTTACGGTTGCTGAATTTGATGGCCTGGCTATTGAGACCAGAATATTGAAAGACCGTGGTATTATGGGTTCAGTCTTGTCTACTTTGATAAACGCTAGAAAGTCAGTTTCTAGAGCTAGCTATTATAGAGTCTGAAAGTCATACATTTCTTGGTGTGAGGAAAGAAAATGGAACCCTCGTAGGTATACAATTGGAAGGGTTTTCACCTTTTTGCAAGCAGGAGTAGACTTGCAGCTCGCTTTAGGGACAATTAAAGGACAGATTTCGGCCTTATCGGTCTTCTTCCAAAGACCAATTGCATCCCATTCTTTGGTGCGAACCTTTGTCAAGGGTGTAACACACTTGAGGCTGCCGGTTAAACTACCTTTATGTCCCTGGGACCTTGATTTGGTACTGTCAGCCTTACAGAGTCAACCGTTTGAACCTATTAGGCATATTCCTTTTGTCCTATTGACCAGAAAATTCATTTTTTTGGTGGCTATAACATCGGCTAGAAGGGTGTCAGAATTGGCCGCCCTTTCTTGCAAAGAACCTTTTATGATTCTTCATCAGGACAGAGTGGTCATGCACCCTCGTCTGGAATTTCTACCGAAGGTGGTTTCCAAATTTCATTTGAATCAGGATATCATTTTACCTTCCTTTTTTCCAAACCCTAAGACTAGAGAGGAAAGGTCGCTTCACTCACTGGATGTGGTGAGGGCGATAAAAGTTTACTTGGAAATGTCAGCTCCCTTCCGGAAGACTGACTGTTTTTTTGTCTTGCCTGAAGGTCCTAAAAAGGACAGCCGGCAACAAGTTCAACTATATCCAGGTGGATTCGTCAGACTATTATCCAGGCGTATGGATTAAAGCGCAGGGTTCCACCCCAGGATTTAAAAGCACATTCCACTAGAGGGATTAGTGCATCATGGGCAGTACGCCAACAGGTGTCTATGGCTCAGGTTTGCAAAGCGGTCGCTTGGTCTTCAGTTCATACATTCACCAGGTTTTACCAGGTGGATGTGAGATCTCGAAAAGAGGCTGTTTTTGGCCACAGCGTGTTGCAGGCAGCTTTATAGTCTCAGGCCCGTTGGGCTTAGGGATAATGTGTGTGTGTCCCCCCCCCCCCTTCAGGTGCATTGCTTTAGGACATCCCACATAGTCATTATTATGGTGCTCTGTGTCCCATGATGTACGATAAAGAAAAACTGATTTTTAAAACAGCTTACCTGTAAAATCCTTTTCTTGGAGTACATAACGTGACACAGAGGTCCCTCCCCTCTTTCTGGGATCGTCATTGCTTGCTACAAAACTGAGGTACTTCCGGTATAGGAGGGGTTATATGGGAGGAACCGTCTTACTATTGGTTGCCAGTGTCCAATCACCTAAAGGTAAGCATATAACCCACATAGTCATTATTATGGTGCTCTGTGTCCCGTGATGTACTTCAAGAAAAGGATTTTACAGGTAAGCTGTTTTAAAAATCAGTTTTTTTGCTCTGATCTCTATATAAATATTAATGGTCCCAAAAAAGTGTCCGATCTGTCCGCCATAATATCACAGTCCCGCTAAAAATTGCTGATCGCCGCCATTACTAGTAAAAATAAAGTAATAATAAAAATGCCATAAATATATCCCCTATTTTGTAGACACTATAACTTTTGCGCAAACCAATCAATATACACTTATTGCAATTTTTACATTTTTTTTTTTTACCAAAAATATGTAGAAGAATATATATTGGCCTAAACTGACGAAGAAATTTGTCTTTTTTTGAATATTTATTATAGCAAAATATATATATATATATATATATATATATTTTTTTTTTAAATTGTCGCTCTTTTTTTTTTGTTTATAGCGCAAAAAATCAAAACCACAGAGGTGATCAAATACCACCAAAAGAAAGCTCTATCCGATCAAAATAATATAATTCAACTTCTATGCCACATCCCTAAATTTGGTGCATCTAAACTATATTGATAGTGTAGGCGTTGGGAGTTTTAAGGCACAGCACTTTTTTTTTTTTTTTCGGTAGAACATAACATTTATTCAAGTTTGCTAAAATTAGACAATATATGGTCCATATTTACAACAGACTAATAAAATACAGTTTGGTAAAACCAGTCGATTTCAATACTGCAATGATTGTGCTTAGTGGTCTTCTTCAGCTCAACGTGTTTCTCAGACAAAGTTCTCTTCATCGGGAGCTATCAATACAGACTTTCAATAAATGCCATCTAAATGAAACATTAAACTTTTGAGTAATCATATTGTGGTACAACAACAGTTTATTTAGCATATTACATTGGAATACTCCCTAATGGGTAGAGATGCAAGGGCCCATAAGCATACATACAGCCACAGGGGTCCCAAGAGTCCCTCTCCTCCTTCCCCTCCTCCTCCAACCTCCAATACAGTCCTATTTAATCTATGTTATTAATTCACCTAAATAGCTTTTATATTACATATTACAGAGTTGCCTTCTACTCCAGTATTACAAAACTATTTTATATGGGAGAAAACAAAACCAATAAAAACTAATTTTTTTTACCTTTTCCTAAAAAATAGAGGGAATTTTTGGACTAGTGTTGTTCAGTGCCTTAGTCCCAATGAGTTTAATGCGGTCTAGCAATTTTAGTGACAAGCCTTATATCTCCATGTAAAAAATGAACACTCAGACCCCATTCACACAGGGGCAACATGACTTGCAGGTCGCCTCAGCGAGGCGACCTGCAAACGACTGCCCGGGCGACTTGCAAAACGACTTCTGTATAGAAGTCTATGCAAGTCGCCCCAAGTCGCCCCCGAAGTCGTACAGGAACCTTTTTCTAAGTCGGAGCGACTTGCGTCGCTCCCCTTAGAACGGTTCCATAGCACAGAACGGCTGAGAAGTCGTCCCTGTGTGAATGGGCTCTAATTCTCTAAATAAAAATACAAATTGGTATAGTGGTGTAAATCTTTATATACACATATACTCACATGTTTATGAAATAATATAATCATAATTATAGTTACCTTTTTATGATATAGAGTATGGTGTATAGTAAAGGTTTATATCAACCCTACTGCAGGTAATCCAAGCATTAAAGGGAGAAAACCCCCTCACAAACTTAATTCAAACAAAATATATCAAGAAATGTTTCTTTTTCATTCAATTTATTCAAAATGATAATTAATTTCCTTTCATTTTACTTAGAACATACCACATGAAAGGCGATGTCGGCTATAAGTCTGTAAGACTCAGCATGCTCCAAATATAGCAGTATGCAGCTTTATTTAAGGCCAAACTGAAAATCTGTAAATGAATTGAGGAAGATGTTTTCTATCAATGATTGACACACTCTTAAACAATATATTAGAATAGAGAAGACTCCCATAGGGATATTACTACCTGTGTTCACTATGTCATACCGAATGATCGACCGTTCTATTCTTGTACTGTGGAGGAGGAAGAGAGGGACCCAGAGACACCCCAGGTAATATATGCGCCTGTAATTCCCCCAAATCAACCTCAGCTGGGTGCCCGGCGGCCGGAATGCAATGTCCGGCCCTAAACCAAGATGGCCGCGGAAGCCTCAGTGTGGATGGAGCCTTCGCGAATGGCCCCGCGTCACATGGCATGCCAGAATGGATAGGCGTGGCTGCCCGCACGCCAATCAATGGTTGCTGAGGTGAGGGAAGGGGGAAGGAATCTGCCCACCTAAAACCACAGAGATAGCAATGTAAACACCCCTGAACGTGAAACATGCTCAGAGACGGGTTACAGCCAGAGCCGATGGGACTCGGCCGTACATCCACACTCACGGGATACACCATGTCAGAGGAGGGCAGATGCCCACACCTGAGACTTGTTTGAATTGCAACATCAGCCCTGAGGGGGAAACCAAGCCTGCCAAACATAACCAATGAACCAATAATCAAAATAGAATAGAGTTAAAGTATAACATATTAACTATCATCATACAATGTCATAGAACCATAACTTAAAGGGAAACCCCCCTGTCGACCCGTCAATGTGCATCCAACATAGCAATGATAAATCAAAGAAATTATGATACAGAGTGAACAGTTAAAGAAAAGGTGCAAAGCTAATCGCATCATTTAACCCTGGGGGGTTGTAGCCTTTAAATGATGAATCCATCTGGTTTCTCGCTGTAAGACTAACTTATCAAAGTCCCCCCCTCTAGGGTCCTCCCGTACATGATCTAATGCCATGAAACTCACGGCTAAAGTATTGTAATTATGTTTGAGGCCTACATGGCGTCCAATGGGGGTATTTAGTTTGGGTACATAATATACATGGTCATGAATTCCTTTTTGGAACGGTCGATTCGTCTTCCCCACGTAGAACGCACAACAGGTACAGTTCATGAGATAGACCACCCCTGTTGTGGTGCAGTTCACGTGTTAGCGTGGTTTGAAATTTTCCCTTATTGGGAAGCACACAGTCAACACATTCCCTAACATAAGGACACTCACAGCAACCGCCACATCGATGGGTACCTAAAGGCCTCTCCTTATCAGGGAAAAATCTGTGGGGTTACTTTGAACCAGTTTATCTTTTAAAGATCTACTATGTCTAAATACGATTTCTGGAGTTGGTTTAACATATTTTCCTATAATATGTGTGCTAAGGAGATACCAACATTTTTTGAATGTTTCCCTAATTACATCATAAGTATAGGTAGTAATAAATTTCACTGTTTGCCTCATTTTTGGGTCCTGTACTTTCCGTTTGAAAAGAAGTTCCGATCGTGGACGACCACGGGCTTTTTGATAGGCTTTTTTAAGGCATTTTTTTACTATATCCACGAATAAGTAGTCTGTCTCTAAGGGCCAATGCCTCTCTCTCAAAATTTAGGGGACTTGAGCAATTACGTTTAATGCGCAAATATTGCCCATATGGGATGCTTTTAGTTAAAGTAATGGGATGGGAGCTGTTAGCCCTCAAAATGGTATTGCCAGCATGTTTGTTTTCTAAACAGCCACGTGACCAACTGGTCATTAGTCTGAATGGAAATACTCAGATCCAAAAAGGTAATACAGTTAGATATTGTATACATAAAGTGGAGGTTGAAAGCATTGTCTTCCAACTTTTCCAAAAAAGCCTTCAAGTCCGAAGGGGAGCCTGTCCATACCATGAGAACCTTTGCCACGACAAGTCCTCCCTGGCAAATAACTGCTTCTCCCACCCTCCCCAGGTACAGGCAGGCATAGGAGGGGGCACATGAGGTCCCCGTAGTCACACCCTGGACCTAGAGGTAGTGGGAACCTGCATAAGTGAACACATTTACTCCTCAGAATGTGCTCAAGTAATCTCAAAATAAATGGATTCAGTGGTCGCTGATACTTATCCGTTGTTTGTAAAAAATTTACTTATTATTTGTAACCCATGATCATGTGGGATGCTTGAATACAATGCATCCACGTCGATCGCAACAAGGGTAGCCCCTTCTGGAAGGGTTACCCCCTCTAAGGTACATAGAAGGTCTGGAGTGTCTTTAATATAAGAGGGTAAACTTATCATGTGTGACATCAAGAAGAAATCAATGAACTTGCTAGCGGGTTTAGAATAAACCTAAATGCACAAAATTATTGGATGCCCTGGGGGATGGTTTTCTATTCAGTAATGAATAGAAAACCAGTATTTTTGGGTGCTTAACTGTAAGAAACTCATGGGTCTCTTTATTGATAACTCCAGAGTTGTGGGCCTGTGCAATTTGATGAATTTGGACTTGAATGTGTCGAAGCTGTCATCAGGTACTGGTTTGTACCAGCTTCTATTAACCCAAATTCTTTTGCACATCCTATCATATCGGTCTCAATCCATTACCACCACCTTACCTCCCTTATCGGCTGGTTTAATTACTATTGATAAGTTATCACTCAGATTGTTTAATGCTTGAAGTTGTTTCTGGTTTAGACTACCTCCTTGTATGGGAGGAAAATTCAATTGTTCTACTGCCTTGGTGACCTTTGTTAGGAAAGCCCAGATACATGGAAAAGATTTTAGAGGTGGAAATTTCTGAGATTTAGGCCTAAACGTCTTTCTGTCAATTTCAGATATATTCTCAGTGGAGTCAGGAGACTGGGGAACCGTATCCGGACCACCTTCCCCTTCCTCCTGATTTTCATTCAATAATTGTATGAGATCCCGCAGCGCTCTAAAATCGGCCATGGTATAGCCTTTGTATTGGTCTATATCTGATTTGTCCTCTACCTTACGGGTCCGATCTTTGTCATTTACATATTTAAATGTTAACTTTCTAGTAAATAGATATAGATCTTTGACTATGGTAAATTTATCTGTGGTTTGGTCTGTGCAGGAATTCAAACCCAGGCCCAAAACTTGTTCCTCTTGCTTAGTAAGGGTGTATGAGGACAGGTTCAAGACACTGAGTTGTTCTAATCTGGGCTCTGGTGGGCCATAAGATTGTCCGGTAGTCCTCCCCCGTCTTTGGGGTCCCCCCAGAGTCTGAGTTAAAATATCTGCATTTAAATGATTCGCTGAGGGTTTTAGTACAGTCCCAGAGGTCAATGGCAAGAGGCCTTCTAAGTTTAGTGTAAAGACGTTTAGGCCTAAATCTCAGATTTCCACCTCTAAAATCTTCTCCATGCATCCGGGCACAGGTCACCAAGGCAGTAGAACTGAATTTTCCTCCCATACGATGAGGTAATTTAAACTAGAAACAACTTCAAGCATTAAACAATCTGAGTGATAACTTATCAATAGTAATTAAACCAGCCGATAAGAGACGTAATGGATCGAGATCAGCATGATGTGCGAAAGAATTTTGGATAATAGAAGCTGGTACAAACCAGTACCTGGTGACAGCTTTGACACATTTAAAGGGGTTGTAAAGGCTCATGTTTTTTCACTTTAATGCATCCTATGCATTAAGGTGAAAAAACACCTTGCAGTCACCGGCCCCCTAGCCCCCCGTTTTACTTACCTGAGCCCCGAATTTCTGTCGGCATGTCCCCGCCATCCCTCTCTCCACGGTTTCCTGGCTCTTGATTGGATAGATTGATAGCAGCTCAGCCATTGGCTCCCGCTGCTGTCAATCAAATCCAATGACGCGGGGGCGGGGCTGAGTCCTGCATTCGCCCTCTATGGACGCCGAATGCTGGACTCGGGAGCGCGCCCGTAAGGTAACCCCCTCGGAGAGCGCTTCTCCAAGGGAGTTATCTAATGCGAGGAGGAGCTGCAAGAGCCATCGAGGGACCCCAAAAATGGATGTTCGGGGCCACTCTGTGCAAAACGAGTTGCACAGTGGAGGTAAGTATGACATGTTTGTTGTTTAAAAAAAAATAAAAACGATCTTTTAGTATCACTTTAAGTCCAAATTCATCAAATTAATTGCACAGGCCCACAACTCCGGAGTTATTGATAAAGAGACCCATTAGTTTCTTACAGTTAAGCACCCAAAAATACAATTTTTGACCGAAAATCCACAAGAAGGTCAATCATCCCCCAGGGCGTCCAATAATTTTGGGAATTGGGGTTTATTCTGAACCCGCTAGCAAGTTAATTGATTTCTTCTTGATGTTACATGTGATAAGTTTACCCTCTTATATTAAAGACACTCCAGACCTTCTATGTACCTTAGAGGGAGTAACCCTCCCAAAAGGGGCTACCCTTGTTACGATCGATGTGGAAGCATTGTATCTAAGCATCCCACGTGATCATGGGTTCCAAATAATTAGTTCATTTTTACAAACAACGGATAAGTATCAGCGACCACTGAATCAATTTATTTTGAGATTGCTTGAGCATATTCTGAGGAGTAATGTGTTCAATTATGCAGGATCCCACTACCTCTAGGTCCAGGGTGTGGCTATGAGGACCTAAGTGCCCCCTCCTATGCCTGCCTGTACCTGGGGGGGTGGGAGCAGCAGTTGTTTGCCAGGGAGAACTTGTCATGGCACAGGTACATCGACAACATCCTCATAGTATGGACAGGCTCCCCTTCAGAATTGCAGGCTTTTTTGGAAAAGTTTGAAAGACAATGCTCTCAACCTCCACTTTACATATAAGATATCTAAATATTACCTTTTTGTATCTCAGTATTTCCATTCAGACTGATGGCTATCTCAAGCCACGGTCCGTAGTAACACAAGACATCCGGCCGCCGTTGGCACTCCTGTAATCCCCCTCACAGGCCTCTCCTGCTCTGCCTAGCAGACCTCCAGCTAGTCGTTCTGGACATTAAGAACACACTGTAAGCAGCCATCTCAGAGCTGAAATTGGACATTAAGGCTGTAACAGCGTGCCTGGGACATGTGGAGTCGGCGGTAAAGACAAGGAGCAGCCATTACACAGGTACAACAAACAGTGAGCGCACACACGTAGCACCTCATGGATAATAGGAGCCACAGACGCAATCTGTATGTCCGTGGGATCCCGGAGACAGTAGAGGGACCCCAGCTGCAGGCTGCTGTGTGGGCCATATTTAATACCCTCCTAGGCAGACCACCAGATGCACCGGTAGAAATGGAGAGGTGTCACAGAGCGCTGAGACCCAGGGGTAGGGACACTGACCCACCCAGGGATGCAGTATGCTGTCTGGTCAGTTTTACCCAAAAGGAAGACATACTACGCCTGGCCGGAAACCACGCTCATTTGGCGTATGAAGGAGCACGCATCTCCTATAGATGGAAATTTTCATTCTGCCTGCAGGGGACCGCTGAAAATCGCACAGCACAAAGAGACCTCCGCAGACGCATCTCCTATAGATGGAAATTTCCATTCTGCCTGCAGCGGACCACTGGAAATCGCACAGCACATCTGAGAATGCCATTGGACCTTTGGCCCTTCTGTGAAGCACTGGACATTCCCGTGGTCCTGGACTGGTACAGTGCTTTTCTGCAAGCGGAACCCTGGATTCCTGCCCACCCTGGCGACACCCCGAGGTCGCAGAGAAGCAGACAACGTCGCCGCAGAACCTCAGGTAATTCTCCTCCTAGAAGACACGGGGACATGGAAACGGATGAAAGCCCGCGCGCCTCCCCATCATCTGTTTGCCGCAAAACAGATACTTGAACACGCAGCCGGAACACGGTGGGCTGTGATGTAGCCCTCGTTCCCTCTTGCCTACCTTCATCAACCAACACTGTCCAGAGACTTGGCTCATGCCATTTTCCCAGACTCAAGCAAAGTACAAGCGAATGGTAAGGAGTTGCGGGGGGTTTGATACTGCCCCAGGTTCCCTTCCACCTTCCGCACTACCATATACTCTACCCCACACTGAGAGGTACACATATGGTTCCTCTTTCAGGTTCTGAGGAAAAACACTTACTTGATAAGGCTCTATAATACCCAGAGACCAGGATATTGAGGCCTTATTATAAGTTCTGGACTTTAAAACCGGCAGAGGTAAGCACCTACCTCCACCAATGCCCCAACCCCTCTGTGACCTTATCTGAGATGTACCTCAACCCCAGCCGAGGCTTAGCAAGTCCTTTCCCACCTGATGAATCAGCTGACCCATGGGAAGAAGCGCTCTCTTCCCTTCACACAGCTCCGAAACAGCTAACAGAGGATACACAGTAGCTGCAAGGTAAAACCGGAGTCCCTTTCACATTCAATTGGTCCGGGCCTTACTCTCAATGAGACTGATTTCCGTCAGGGGAATCCCGTATTTGCCAGCGCCCGGGAAACCAGGAGGCTGCCCAACCCCTCCCCTATCAAAGTCTATGTTTGCCCTTTGGAGCCTCTGGATGACGAGGTGCATACCTCTGTTTTTGGTGCTAAGTTCTCACCCCGCCACAAGGGGCAGGCTCCCTACTTGAATCAATCCAGAATATTCTTTTCCTATGCCCCGCCCCATAACCTCCCCTCTTAGGTAACTCAGCGGGACTGACATTACCTCCAGTAAATTTGAACCATCCCCTATTAAGGTACTAGGTGTACCAGACCTGTTGCGAGCCCCCCTTAGGCTACGATAGCTATCTGAGCTGCCCCCTAAACCAAGCTCGATCCCTTTCCTTATCTTTTCTGTTTTCCTACTTTCCTTCTTCTTACCCCCCACCCCCTATCCTCCACCCCACCCCCTAAATCTATCCCTTCTAAATCTAGGAGGTGTTATTAACAAACAACCCCCTTTATTAAGCATGCCTCCTACAGTGCAGACATCAGCTCCCTTATCCCTCAAGGTCTACTCTCTAAACACAAAGGGTCTCAATATACCCGAAAAATGCAGTAACGTTCTTGCGGAGGTACACCGCCACAGATCTCAAGTGGTATTTCTGCAAGAAACACACTTTAAATCGGGATCTATACCCCCCCTATCCAATAGTAGATTTCCTGAGATATTCCATGCAACTTGCGCAGACTCGCTCGCAAAATCGCTTGTATTCGACCTCACGGACCAAGTCCTTGACCCAGAGGGTAGATTTCTTTTCTTGAAGGGGACCTGGAAAAATAGAACAATAACCCTGGCTAACATATACTGCCCCAACTCTGGCCAAGTCACATTCCTGAAGGAGGTCCTCTTACAGTTAACACTTTTTCAGACGGGCCTTCTTATACTGGGTGGGGACTTTAACATACCCCTGGATCCACTTCTTGATACCTCAAACGGCGCATCCTCACTCCCGTTCTCTGCCTTACGCCAAGTAAAGCTGCACTTAGCCTCTCTCACACTCCACGACACCTGGCGCACCATAAACCCACGGGAGAAAGGCTACACATTTTTCTCACCCCCACACAATAGATACTAAAGGCTAGACTACCTCTTCATCCACCAGGCTGACCTGACATACCTCCAGGATGCGACTATAGAGAATATGGTACTCTGACCATCACCCGATAACACTGACCTTACAATTCCCACAGAGGGAAAACTACCAAAATATGGAGGTTAGATGCCACCCTATTTTCCGAACCTGGAGACCTCACTGACATAACACAGACTATTAAGGACTATTTTCGACATAATACACCAGATGTGTCTCCCATGACTCAATGGGAGGCACACAAATGCGTGGTACAGGGGCACCTGCTTTCCATCGCGGCCAGGAAGAAAAGAGAACACCAAGCTACTATTAAAAGCTTATCTGACAAAATAACCTTACTAGAAGTGCAACATAAATGCTCACTGGCAAGGAGGGTGGCGAAACACTTAGCTGACACTAGAGAGCTCCTTTGTGAGGAGCTCTTTAAAAGAGCACGTAAACGGCAACTTTTATCACAGAGGTTATTTTATGAACAGGGCAATAAACCAGGGAGGCTCCTAGTGCGAGCCACACAGAAATGAACCCTTACAACTACAACTACCATGTCAAAGGTAGAGATGGGGCTACCCATTCCAAAAATGAGGAGATAGCTAAACAATTTAAATTATTTTAGAGCAAACTTTACGATCTCCATACACACAAGAATGTTCGCACGAATGTCATGCAGGAGTTCTTAACCACTTATAGCCCACAGGCGCTTTCAACTGAGGATAGAGAAGCACTGGAAGCCCCGCTCTCGGCAGAGGAGTGGGAAGAGGTCTTGAAGGCCACGAAGCCTGGCAAAAGTCCGGGAACGGACAGCTTCTCGGCACAATACTATAAGAGCTTCGCTGATCTCCTAGTGATGGGATTTCTTAAGGCCTTCAATGCCCTCTCCCGCTCACCTTGCAAGTCGGGAAGCCTCCTAGAGGCCTATATCTCGGTAATCCCTAGATAAAACAAAGATCCCACTGATGTAGCCAATTACCAACTAATTTCCCTTTTAAATGCAGTGTTAAATTGTTTGCCAAGATCCTGGCCACCCGACTGACCTATCATATACCTGCATAGGTGGGTCTGGACCAGGTTGGTTTTGTCCCTGGGAGAGAGGCCAGGGACAACACCATTAAAGCCCTCAATTTGCACCACTGGCTCACCACTACTCAACAGGTGGGGCGGCTTTCTGGCCATGGACGCGGAGAAGGCGCTACAGGGTGGCCTGGGACTACATGGACGCAGTCCTGGAGAACCTGGGGCTGGGTCACTGTATGCGGGCCTTTATCAGGGCGCTATACACAAACCCCAGAGCTAGAGTGCGGGTTAGTGGCCACCTGTTGGACGCCTTCCCCATCCAGAATGGGACCAGATAGGGGTGCCCTCTCTCCCCTATACTGTATATCCTCACCCTAGAACCTCTCCTCCACTGCATTCGACCAAACCCGAACATCAAAGGCATAGAAGTACACCAGCGGGAATACAAGATTGCTGCCTTCGCAGATGATATCCTGCTCTTCCTCTCGTCCCGGTTAACGTCCCTTCCCAACCTAATGCCGATTCTAGAAAAATTCAAGACTATCTCGAACCTAAAGATTAACTATTCCAAGTCCTTTGCGCTAAACATATCACTGCCCCTACTGTAGTTTAACTTTGTTAGACTAACTTCCCGTTTCGATGGAAAGCGGAGGCCCTCACCTATCTAGGCATACAACTCCCTAGTAAGCTTAAAGATCTATACGAAAAAAACTTCCTAGCAGAATTAAAATCTATACAGCAAAATAAGTGGGAGGCCCCCACCATTTCATGGTTTGGTCGGGCTGCGATTCTTAAGATGACAGTACTCCCTCGCTTACTATATAAACTCCAAACGGTCCCGATCCACTTACCATCTTCTTTTTTTGCTATCCTAAGAGGATGTGTAGGGCCTTTCTCTGGGGAACCAAGACTGCACGTATTGGATGGGCAAAATTGGTTCTCCCAAAAAAAAGAGGCGGGATAGGCCTCCCGGACCTGCAGAGATACTACTGGTCAATACACCTGACCCGAGTTATGGACTGGAGGCTTCACAGGCGAAACAAGGGCTGGGTACTGTTAGAACAGCTGATAGCAGGGACTGATTTGCATCTGGCTCCTTGGCTTCTGCACAAACACATACCAGCAGCCACTCAAGCACACCCTCTCATCGGAGGGACCCTGAATGCATTCGATAAAGCGTGCAGAATGCACTCACTCTCAGCGAAAACCTGCGCGATCACGTCTCTTAAAGGAAATCCAGACTTCCCTCCTGGTATGGAACAAGCCTACCTAGTGGCTGAATGGCCATACCCAGAGATGCGGGCTCAACACTTCTTTCTGAGGGGTAGATTCCTTCGACAGCGAGAACTTGCAGCAATCTCAAACACTAAGTCTTTTCCCTTCTGGGCCTATATCCAAATAAAACATTTTCTTGACAACCCCGTGAACAGGGACAGCTTTGGGAAAAATCCAACAGTCTTCAGAATCACTGTGTACCGGCCCCTCCCCACAGAGTCACTTAATTTCGGTGCTCTATGCGGCAACGGGGAATCCTATGCCTCCTTGTGCTCGAAACACACCTATTGGGAAACCGTACTGGATAGGGAGATAGAGGACACCAGTTGGGACCAAATTCATCTATATATCCACAAAGGCTCCCTCAATGTACACACACATGAAAACAGGTATAAGATTAAGATGAAATGGTATAGAAAGCCAGAAATACTCCACAAGTTTATCGTTACGGTCTCTGACGCTGGAGGTGTGAATGTGACCCAGGGACCCTTCTCCATATATTTTGGACATGCCTGATGATCCAGCCGTATTGGAAAAAGGTCCACACAGTAATAACTAAGATAACCTCACTCCCCCTGGAGTTCACACCAGCACAATACCTCTTACACCTCCCTAAAATCCCCCATAAAAGATACTACAAATCAGTGGCCATGCATATGACCAATGCCGCTAGGTTATGCCTACTGGTCCATTGGAAGTCCAAATCGCCCCCTTCCATGAAGGAGTGGATACTCCGAATCAACCAAATTGCAGAAGCGATAGAGGAGCTGATCCATGCCTCACAAGATAGAATGAAGCATTTTTCGACTACATGGGCTCCCTGGCTTGAATATCGAAACTCACAACGATACCAAATACTGTCACAGGAAACCCCTTGACTTTTTTTTTTTTTTTTACCCCCCCCGGGGTCCATGCCCCTCCGGTTATGTGGACCCAGAGGGCATCAGACCCTGTACATATTATATGCTATGCTCGGAGACACCTGGAGAGGGTAGCTGGTGGCTGTTCCCATCCCCTCTCCACATAACCCCTGGGCAGTCTGCATCTCCCCTCGACTCACACTTCTACTCTGTCCTTACTTCTGTTCTTTCTTCCCCTACCCCCCTTTTTACATTAATCCTCTTCTAGGAGAGAGCTGGGATGGCGAGACAACCTAGAGTCGGACGTTGTCCACCCCTAACTTAGGATTAATAGTACAACCAAACACTGCCTTATGCTCCCTTACTGGCCCTCGCCGCACAGTACTATCACCAATAAGCTACAGAGCATTGCGGCATCATCGCCCTACGTGGGAAAGAGGGGAAAAAATAAAAAACCCTGACACAACCACTAGAAATCAAGAGGCTAGTTCCATACTAGACCGACTAAGGAGGGCACATGAGGGGCACTAAATGTTAGTTCACTGGTTCATAACTGTTTGAATTATAATGCCATGTTGATGTTACATGCACTAGCTTTTGTATGTTTTAAAATGTACTTTCTGTATTTCCTATGAATCTTTTCAAAATAAAAATTTTTTGTGGAAGAAAAAAAAACAAAAGAGCATCCCATATGGGCAATATTTGCGCTTTAAACTTAATTGCTCAGGTCCCCCCTGTGATCTCGCAGTGCATTGGCGTTCTCGCCGTTCATTATGGGGCGCTCGAATTTCCTGCGAACGCTCCATAATGTTCTAAATTCAGCAAACGGGCGAACACCCGATGTGCAAGTCTTACGTTCGACTCGCAGATCGGGCTCATTCCTAATTATGATTATATTATTTCACACACATGTGAGTATATGTGTAATAGTACCATCTGCATAAAAAGATTATTTATACCACTATACCAATTTATTTGTTTTTGTTTTTTAGAAATTCGTGTACATCTTCTACATGGAGATATAAGGCTTGTCATTAAAATTGCTAGACCGCGTTTAACTCATTGGGACTAAGACACTGAACAACAATATCCCAAAAATCCCCTCCATTTTTTAGGAAAAGGTGACATTTTTTTGTTATTGGTTTTGTTTTCTCCCATATAAGAGTTTCATGATACTGAAGTAGAAGGCAACTCTGTAATATGTAACATAAAAGCTATTTAGGTGAATTAATAACATAAAAGGGGAAGGGGGTTGGGACTTTGAATTAAGCACATAGATGTAAATAGTGAATTTTATTGTATAAATGAATAATATAATACATAGTAATCACAAGTCATTATAAATATTCAAATTTTTCACTCTTTGTTATATTGCAGCCATTCGCTAAAATCATTTAAGTTCATTTTTTTTCCTCAATGTACACACAGCACCCCATATTGACAGAAAAACACAGAATTGTTGACATTTTTGCAGATCTATTAAAAAAGAAAAACTGAAATATCACATGGTCCTAAGTATTCAGACCCTTTGCTGTGACACTCATATATTTAACTCAGGTGCTGTCCATTTCTTCTGATCATTCTTGAGATGGTTCTACACCTTTGTGCCCAGCTGTGTTTGATTATACTGATTGGACTTGATTAGGAAAGCCACACACCTTTCTGTATAAGACTTTACAGCTCACAGTGCATGTCAGAGCAAATGAGAATTGTGGCAAGGTACAGATCTGGCCAAGGTTGCAAAAAAATTTCTGCTGCACTTAAGGTTCCTAAGAGCACAGTGGCCTCCATAATCCTTAAATGGAAGACGTTTGGGACGACCAGAACCCTTCCTAGAGCTGGCCTTCCGGCCAAACTGAGCTATCGGGGGAGAAGAGCCTTGGTGAGAGAGGTAAAGAACCCAAAGATCACTGTGGCTGAGCTCCAGAGATGCAGTCGGGAGATGGGAGAAAGTTGTAGAAAGTCAACCATCACTGCAGCCCTCCACCAGTCGGGGCTTCATGGTAGAGTGGCCCGACGGAAGCTGTTATACCTGAAAGGTTCCACATGTACTGTCACTTTAAGGCTGGCTCCACCCAGGAGTGATGACAAGGGTCAAGGGGTATAGTAGCCATCTTAGAGCACATGTAAGGAAGCATATAAGATGTACCTGTCCTGAGATGCATGTTGCAGTGTACAGTGTGTACTGAAATAAACATCCATTGTTCCAGACCAGAGTCTTGTGTCTCTCACAACTCAGAGGATATAACAGTGGCGACGAGGATGGGATTTACAAAGTGTCTATCAGTCTGAGAGAGAGACAAAGGCAGTGTGGATTGTCATCTGGATAAAAGCAATCACAGAGCCCAGCAGGAAAATGTCATTGATCGGGACATTAGGTGAATTTGATGGGGAACAGACATCCTGGAGTTCCTGGGTTGAGAGACTGGAACAGTATTTCAGTGCAAATGCCATCCCAGACAACAGGCAAGTAGCAGTATTCCTGACAGTGGTTGGTGCTAAGACATATGACACTCTTAGAGATCTCCTTTTCCCTGTAAAGCCAGCAACTAAGACATTGGCAGAGCTCCTGACACTGTTAGAGGATCACTTCCAGCCTAAACCATTAGAGATTGCAGAAAGATTTCGGTTTTATCAGCGGCAGCAGCAGCCAGGTGAAGAAATTAAAGCTTATGTGCTCGCCCTTCGCAGACTAGCCTCTACCTGTTCTTTTGGGGAGTATCTACCTACTGCACTGAGAGATAAGTTTGTAATGGGGCTGAATTGTGAGTCTAGCCAAAAGAGACTGTTAACAGAGAAAGATCTTACCCTTACAAAGGCAATTGAAATAGCTTCAGTGATGGAAATGGCTGTGAAAGATACAGAGGAATTGAACCCCCAGGGCAGAAAAGAAGAGGTGAAACAGGAAGTTTTCAGAACAGCAGTCAAGCCAACTGCCGCAAACTGGAAATACAGACCCCCACCAAGCCGGGAGTCAGCCTGCTACCGTTGTGGAAAGAGAGACCATGACCACAAAGTCTGCCGGTTTAAGGATCAGACCTGTCATAATTGTGGTAGGACAGGCCATCTTAAACGAGTTTGCCGTAGCAAGAAGGTGCGAGATAAACAACCTCTGAACCCCAAGACAAAGACATACATGGTGGGAAGATATACATCATCATCTGAGTCAGAGGATGAGGAAGTGCTCCACAGATTAGACATACATCATATGCATTCAGCACCCTCCGCAATGACTGTAGAGGTAACTGTGGAGGGAAAGAAACTCAAGATGGATGTAGACACAGGAGCAGCAGTTTCAGTTATCACCCAGAAACAATGGAGACAACTTCAGACCCAAACAACTGTCCGCCCAACACCAATCAAACTGCAGACATATTCAAAGCAGATACTCCACCCACTGGGTTATGCGAAAGTACAGCTATTGTACAAGGGTCAGACAAAGAGACTGCCATTATACATCCTAGAAAATGGGGGACCCCCTCTCTTTGGGAGGGACTGGATTGCTCACTTTGGTATGCCAGACATCACCATAAATCCCTGTAACACTGTTACAATTCCATTAGGAGATAATGAGGGATGGGTGGTGTCCCTGAAGCAGCGTTTCCCAAAGATCTTTGATGACCAGTTGGGGAAAATAAAGCACGACTGTGTAAGACTCAAGCTGAAACCCAACGCTCAGCCTAAGTTCTTCAAAGCTCGGACAGTACCTTTCACACTGCGAGCAGGAGTGGAAGCAGAACTAAGTCGGCTGGAGGAACAAGGTGTCATCTCCAAGGTAGAGCACAGCGAGTGGGCATCACCAGTTGTACCAGTAAAGAAAATGAATGGGGACTTACGCATTTGTGGCGATTTCCGCATGGCACTGAACTCCCAACTGGAGATAGACCAGTATCCTCTACCCAGAGTAGATGACATTTTTGCCTCTCTTGCAGGGGGCCAAAAGTTCACCAAGCTTGATCTCAGACAAGCATATTTACAGTTTGAGGTCCATCCTTCTTCCCGCAAGTTTCTAACCATCAACACCCACAAGGGACTGTATGAATACAATCGGATGGTGTTTGGTGTAGCCTCCGCCCCAGCCATTTGGCAACGAAAAATGGACGAGATTTTGGCGGACATTCCTTTCACGCAGTGCCTGCTAGATGACATGCTCATCACAGGACGGACAGAGCAGGAACACAAGCGGAACGTGGAGCTTGTGTTGGCGAGACTCCAAGAACAGGGTCTAAAAGTGAACTTAGCAAAATGCCAATTCATGGTGCCTAAATTGGAGTTTTGTGGCCACCTTGTGGATGCAGAGGGTATACACACCACGGAAGCCAAGGTTGATGCTTTAGTCAAAGCTCCAGCCCCAACCAACGTCCAGCAGTTGCGATCATACCTTGGCTTGCTGAACTATTACCACAAATTCCTGCCAGATCTGGCACACACCTTGTTTCCGCTGAACAAGCTTTTGGAAAAACATTCAAGATGGGACTGGTCGGCTGCATGCCAACGGGCTTTTGAAGTCTCTAAGCGGAAGCTGTTGGCGTCACCCATGCTCGTTCACTATGACCTCCAGAAGCCTCTCACCTTGGCTTGTGATGCCTCCACCTATGGTCTGGGTGCTGTACTATCTCACATCTTACCAGATGGGTCAGAAAAACCAGTGGCATTTGCCTCCAGGTCTTTGACAAAAGCAGAAAGCAATTACTCACACATTGACAAAGAGGCTCTAGCGCTGATATGGGCAATTAAGAAGTTTCATCTTTACCTGTATGGTAGGGAATTCACCATACTGACAGACCATAAACCACTCCTTCAGATCTTTAGCCCTGACAAAGGCATCTCTCAGACTACTGCGGCCCGCCTCCAACGCTATGCCCTATTCTTGGGTGCATACAGCTACAAAATCCAGTATCGCGGTCATGATGCCAATGCGAATGCGGACGCAATGTCCCGACTGACAGGGAAGTCGATGGACTCTTCTCCACCGGTCAAGAGTTGTCGTTACACCAGCCTGTCCTTCTTGTCTTCTGGGGAGATAGCAGCCCATACAGCCAAGGATACCTTTCTGAAAACAATACTCTCCTGGGTACGGTCCGGTTGGCCTGCAACCGTCACACAGGATTATGAACCTTATTTTCGTAGGCGTATGGAATTAACTGTGGCTGGCAACTGTGTTTTATGGGGAGACCGAGTGATCATTCCACAGACCCTCCGGAGACACATTCTGGGCTTGCTACATACTGGTCATCCCGGGGGCACATGTATGAAACTAAAAGCCAGAGGCTATGTGTGGTGGCCAAACCTAGACTCAGATATCACAACATATGTAAATGCTTGTGCTGGATGTGCACAAACTGCAAGAGACCCTCCTCGAGGGTGTGTCCAGCCCTGGACTTGGCCCACGGTTCCTTGGTTTCGCCTACACTTGGACTTTGCAGGCCCGATCAGAGGACACACCTTCTTGATCATAGTGGACGCCCATTCAAAGTGGCCTGAGGTAATTCCTGTTACTCAGCCAACGACTAAGGCAACGGTTTCCATACTGTTACATCTCGCTGCTACGTTTGGATACCCCAGAGAGATCGTCACTGACAATGGTGCACAATTCACCAGTCAGGAGTTTCAGTGTTTCCTGACTGCCCACAACATCAAGCACAAGTTGACTGCACCTTACCACCCGGCTACTAATGGTCAAGCAGAATGGTTTGTGCAGACTTTTAAACGCTATTTCAAAGCTACAGTGGCTGCAAGTAAACAACAGTCCCTGTCACCCCAGCAGCTGGACTCCTTCCTTTCTGCTTACAGAAACACACCACATGCAACCACCGGGAAAACTCCAGCAGAACTCCTGGGTCGGCAGCCATGGACTGTTTTGGACATGCTCCGTCCTCAAACAGTCCAGGGACATGTACTGCAGTCGCAAGACAAGATGGTCAAACATGATGAGCTCCCTTGATTCACAGCCCAACAAAAGGTATGGGCCCGATCTTATGGGGCTTCCAACGCCCGGTGGCTTCCTGCTGTCATTGCAGAGACTTTGGGACCCAAGATGTATAGGGTCTGCCTGGAAGATGGTTCCATTTGCAGACGGCATGCAGACCAACTGCGTCCTCGTTTTCAATTGCCCGAATCCCTGACGCCAGCTGAACCACCAGTGTCGCAAGGATCTGCTCCCAGCGGATCTGAATGCATAGGGACTGATGATTGGGGGGACTCTGAACTTTTGAACTCAGCTCCAACAGAGCCCTCCAGCCCTGGTCCGGAGGTCTGTTCACCCGCTGAGCTGGTGGATCCCTTCTTGGCCCCGCCGGTGCCCATTCCGGCCAGCCCTGTTTCCTCCAGTCCCGAGTCCCTGGGTGCCCGACCTCAGCGACACTGTCGCCCTCCTGATCGGTTTCAGCTTCCAGACCGGTTACGAGACTTTCGACGGGGCCGCCAAAAGTGATCCGATGACATTGTATCCCCGCAACTGTCCCTGGAAGCTTGGTCTCACATCTGGATGCAGGAAATATCTGGCGCATCTCCTGTGTTTGGAGGACTGTTATTGGACAGTTATTAGTTAATGTTTTGTGCCTTTTCTCGTTTTGTTGTAATTTTTTTTTTTTAGGGATGGATGGAAGGTGTTATACCTGAAAGGTTCCACATGTACTGTCACTTTAAGGCTGGCTCCACCCAGGAGTGATGACAAGGGTCAAGGGGTATAGTAGCCATCTTAGAGCACATGTAAGGAAGCATATAAGATGTACCTGTCCTGAGATGCATGTTGCAGTGTACAGTGTGTACTGAAATAAACATCCATTGTTCCAGACCAGAGTCTTGTGTCTCTCACAACTCAGAGGATATAACAGAAGCCTCTCCTCAGTGCAAGACACATGAAAGCCCGCATGGAGTTTGCTAAAAAAAACACTTGAAGGACTCCAAGATGGTGAGAAATAAGATTCTCTGGTCTGATGAGACCAAGATAGAACTTTTTAGGCTTAATTCTAAGCGGTATGTGTGGAGAAAACCAGGCACTGCTCATCACCTCTCCAATACAGTCCCAACAGTGAAGCATGGTGGTGGCAGCATCATGCTGTGGGGGTATTTTTCAGCTGCAGGGACAGGACGACTGGTTGTAATCGAGGGAAAGATGAATGCAGTCAACTACAGGGATATCCTGGACGAAAACCTTCTCCAGAGTGCTCAGGACCTCAGACTGGGCCGAAGGTTTACCTTCCAACAAGACAATGACCCTAAGCACACAGCTAAAATAATGGAGTGGCTTCACAACAACTCTGTGACTGTTCTTGAATGGCCCAGCCAGAGCCCTGACTTAAACCCAATTGAGCATCTCTGGAGAGACCTAAAAATGGCTGTTCACCAACGTTTACCATCCAACCTGACAGAACTGGAGAGGATCTGCAAGGAGGAATAGCAGAGGATCCACAAATCCAGGTGTGAAAAACTTGTTGCATCTTTCCCAAAAAGACTCATGGCTGTATTAGATCAAAAGGGTGCTTCTACTAAATACTGAGCAAAGGGTCTGAATACTTAGGACCATGTGACATTTTAGTTTTTCTTTTTTAATAAATCTGCAAAAATGTCAACAATTCTGTGTTTTTCTGTCAATATGGGGTGCTGTGTGTACATTAATGAGACAAAAAAATGAACTTAAATGATTTTAGCAAATGGCTGCAATATAACAAAGAGTGAAAAATTTAAGGGGGTCTGAATACTTTCCATCCCCACTGTACAAACCTTAGCACGCAAGGGAGACCTAGCAACAATGTCTCCCATGGAACACATGTGTCGACAACATGATAACATTAGAGGTCACATATCAGCAATATATACAATTTTGACATATGTCTCAGTAAAACTGACCTATATGACTCAATGGGAACAGGACTTACAAGACTTACAAGAAACCCTGGACCTAGAGGAATGGCATGAGATGGCAATAGCAGCCTCTAGATCGCTTGTTAATACCTCAATTATAGAAGCTAATTATAAGGTTCTATTAAGGTGGTACATAGTACCGGCTAGACTGGCAAAATTTGTGCCCATAGCTACTCCAGAGTGCTTTCGGGGCTGCGGTCAGACGGGAACGGCATACCATATATGGTGGACGTGTCCCAAGGTACGGAGATTTTGGATCAGGGTCTACAATTTTATATAAACTCTTACACAGATTAACCTGACCAAGTCCGCAAAGCAGGCACTCTTGGGTAGCAGGGTAGTAGAAGCCTCAAAAAAAATAAAAAAAGGCTCCTCACATTTATATTCATTGCAGCAAAAATTACAATAGCAAGAAACTAGAAGTCAGCAGCCCTACCATTCGACCAACTTAAACATAAAATGTCCTGGCTTATGCTAAATGAAAGACTAACAGCAATCATGCAGGATAAAATGTAGTTGTTTAATAAAATATGGGACCCATGGATCAGATACTTGACACATGACCCCCGGACAATTACTAACCAGGACCCTTCCTGAATAACATGACCAGGAGCATGGAGTCCTCCCTCCCCCCCCCCAGACCTGTCTCTCATCCCCTCTGAGTTCATCTTTCCTCCCTTCCATTATCTATCCCCCTTTTACCCTCCATAAGACCCTGACATTGCAGAATCTGGAGGGCGTCCCTCCGTGGTCTGGGGAACTGGGCCCACCCAGAGAATTACTGGGGGGTGAGTATCTCTGGGCTCGGAGGGCATGCTCTAGGACCTACATCAAGAAACCGATATAAACCTACTGATTATAATATTGCTCAAGATAGAGAATCCACAGTACAGTCTGTTCTTTAAACCACAACTGATGTAGTGGATAAGGCAAAACAGGTACTAGAACCTTAGAAAAATAGTCTTAAAAAAAACAAAAGATACAGGTGCAAACAGTATTATGTGTTTGAAAAAAGTATGCAAACTGTTAAAAGTTAAAAAAAAATGGATGTCAAGGTCTTTCCCTGTACCGTGAAAAACAATAAAAACCATTGAAAATAAAAAAACCTGGATGTGGGGCAGGAGGCGGAGCCTAGCGGAGCAGACAGGCATTGTTAGAGCTCCCCACCGCTGAGGAGAGAAGAGAAGGACAAAGCGGAGCCTGCAGGCTCAAAAGGTATCCATTTGAACCTTTTTGCCCCAGGGAACAAACTGTGAAAGTTTGGGCAGGAAATATTGTACTGGAAGGAAACCGTGGCAGAAATAAAAATCACCTCACAAAGAGCTCAAAGGCACTCACTGCAGCTGAAGCAGCTCCAGTCACCTCACAAGATACAGCATCAGGGCGCTCTCACAGACAGAAAATGTCACAGCAAAACTCTCCATTTGAGTCAGATACAGAACAAATCCTCTCACAAACTTCTCCACAAGACTCCTCAGCATCCCCAGTAATATTATTACAGTTTGAAAAGATGCTTCATAAGGCTTTAAAACAAACCTCAGACCAAATAACAAAAAGCCTAACCAAAGAAATAAGAGAGCTGGGAAACCGCACCGCAGCCTTAGAAATAAAAGTGGATGAAATTGAAATTACAACCCAAGAAAATATAACAGAATTGGAACAATTAAAAAAAGAGAATTTAATACTTCAAACTAAGCTCGAAGATTACAAAAATAGAGCCAGACGTTCAAACTTGCGCATAAGGGGAATACCTGAAACTGTGACAGACCTGCAATCTACTATTACTGCTCTATTACAAGAACTAAAGCCAGATATCCCTATTGAACGTTTAGAACTGGACAGAGTACACAGAGCCCTCACAGCCAAAAAGAAAGATGGACCCCCACGTGATATAATCACAAAATTTCATTATTACAGAACGAAAGAACAAATACTAATTGCTGCAAGAGAAAAAAAGGAACTTAATTTTCAAGGACACAAATATCACATTTTTGCTGACCTATCCCAACTTACTATTACTAAAAGACGATCCATGAAACCCCAACTAATGGAACTGCAACGCCACAACATTATGTATCAATGGGGCTTCCCCTTTTCAGTCAGATTTAACTACCAAGGTACAATTTACAGAAGCAGATCAGCAGATGAACTACAACAAACCCTTTTAAAATTAAATCTGACAGAACCCACAAGCAGCAACACTCCCACACGCAGAAGAATGGCATCATCTTCACCTTCAGGCAGCACCCAGAAAATTTCAGAACAAAATGGGAATCATCATTCTCACAAAAGAGGCCGTTATGCCACATCATCCATGGACCAAGAAGATTCAATGGACTGATATCCTAATTCCTGATATCTCTTCATTTATTATACTAAGAGATGGTTCTCTATAAAAAAACCTATATTTATAACTGAATGTAACTGCATTCTGATAGTCACACACTGTGTGGGATCATGTTACATTCCAGTTATATTTCTTATTACTTCTGATTCATATAGCCTTAGAATATATAAATGAAATAAGGAAATTCTTGTTCAGTTATATATTATCAGGTAATAACAATAGATTTATTACTTTTTAGGACAAATATGTTCAATAACCCAGAAGTAATGGAAGCTTTTTCTTTCTTTTCTTAAAACAAATATATTATTACCTAACTAGTTCCTAGAATTATGTTTTTGTTTATTCTAATCTGAAGCAATACAACCTCAATTTTATGAGTTAACATATCTAAACAGTTACATATGAATAAAATATGTAATTGTTTACTCTAAAAGGGTTAAAATCCCAAAATAATTCAAACTATCTTCATCAATACCAAAGTTATTAACAGTACCTTTCTAACTGAATTATTTAGCCTAGGGCAAGACTAACCATATACAACCACCCTGGAATAAATCATTTCAACAAAAACTATATTCTGCACTCCAATTAATGAAACATCATTTTGATGTCTTTTGACATAGCACTTCTCTCCTGTAAGCGGAAGATCCGTGTACCCCCATTAGCCCTCCTCATTCTCCCAACCATATTATGTGGGAGTGTGACGAAGGCACTTATTCCCCTGAGAGAGATATTTATTCTCTTTCACGGGTAAATTGTGATTACTTGCAAAAAATAATTTATACAATGTATCATCTAATCTCATATGTTTTTTGTTTACTCTTTACTCCAGAATTCACTGGTTTCTTTTCTATCTATTCATCTCTTCAGTCCACACAGGTTGATCTGCGCAGTCAGCTCTGCATAACAAAAAGTAAGTCAAAACTATTTGATCTATTGCCATGGCACCACTAAATATACTTTCCCTGAATGTTCAGGGAATAAATGTCCCTCAAAAAAGGACCAAAGCCTTCCGTACTTTCCATAACAAGAAGGCTCACATAGTATGCCTCCAAGAAACACACTTCACCAAAGATTCTACTCCAAAATATATTTCTCCTTTTTATCAACAAATTTACACGGCTTCTGCCTGTACCAAGCAAAGGGGAACTCTAATTGCATTTCACCGATCCACACCATTCACCTTATCATCAGAAATTAAAGACCCAGAAGGTAGATACCTGATACTCATGGGTTATATAATGGATACAGCAATCACGGTGATGTCCTACTACGCTCCTAACAAACAACCTACACCATTCCTCTCACATATATTACAAGTGATTAATACACACAAAATAGGAACAGTGATAATGTGTGGGGATTCGAACCAGGTCCTCCTCCCATTTCTAGATAAATCACCTTTTACACCATCCAAAATAACCTCTAGATTACCTTTTTCTCAACTTCTTTCCAAATACAATCTGGTAGATTCGTGGAGAGAAAGTAACCCAATGAAAAAGAAATTCACTTATTTCTCGCACCCTCATCAAACCTTCACCAGAATAGATCATATTTTTCTAACAATAGGAATGATACCAGAAATTATTGCATCAGATATAATTCTGATTCCGTGGTCTGACCATAATGCAGTATACACTACTATAGCCTCAGCCATACCAAAAGCGCATGACCCAACGTGGTACTTACCGGACATAATGCTCAAACACCCACTACATCAGATGGCCATTGAACAAGCTTTAAAGGAATACATATCAATTAATAATACAACAGACATCTCCCCAATAACACTGTGGGAAGCTCATAAGCCTGTCTTGCGTGGTACAATACAAAGAAATATGGCACTATTTAAACGGGAACGCAAAAATCTAGCAAAAAAACTAGAACTCAATTTTAATGCAGCCTACATATCATTTCAAGATAATCCATCTCAGAGTACAAAATCTCATCTGGAAAAATCTAGATTGGAATACGATCTATTTCTCACTGAGTCAGTTGATAAATCCCTCAAACGCTCCAAACACAATTTCTACATGAATACAAACAAACCAGGTACATATTTGGCTCGGGCATTAAATTCAACTAACAAATCTTTCAAACCAATACGTTTGAAATTATCAAAAAATGTTTACACTTGTAATCCAGTTAAAATAGTCCATAAATTTCACTCACATCTCGCAACTTTATACAAGACAAACAATGAATTTAATCCTACAGAGGCTGAATCCTTCTTCTCAAAAATAACCTTACCTGAGTTATCTCAGAATCAAAAAACCAGTTTGGATGAGCCTATAACCACTTGAGCCCCGGACCATTATGCTGCCTAAGGACCAGAGGTCTTTTTCCAATTTGGCACTGCGTCGCTTTAACTGCTAATTGCGCGGTCATGCAATGCTGTACCTAAACGAAATTTGCGTCCTTTTCTTCCCACAAATAGAGCTTTCTTTTGATGGTATTTGATCACCTCTGCAGTTTTTATTTTTGTCGCTATAAACGGAAAAAGACCGAAAATTTTGAAAAAAAATGATATTTTCTACTTTTTGTTATAAAAAAAATCCAATAAACTAAATTTTAGTCATACATTTAGGCCAAAATGTATTCGGCCACATGTCTTTGGTAAAAAAAATGTCAATAAGCATATATTTATTGGTTTGCGCAAAAGTTATAGCGTCTACAAACTAGGGTACATTTTCTGTAATTTACACAGCTTTTAGTTTGACTGCCTATGTCATTTCTTGAGGTGCTAAAATGGCAGGGCAGTACAAACCCCCCCCAAATGACCCCATTTTGGAAAGTAGACACCCCAAGGAAATTGCTGAGAGGCATGTTGAACCCATTGAATATTTATTTTTTTTGTCCCAAGTGATTGAATAATGACAAAAAAAAAAAAAATATTTACAAAAAGTTGTCACTAAATGATATATTGCTCACACAGGCCATGGGCCTATGTGGAATTGCACCCCAAAATACATTCAGCTGCTTCTCCTGAGTATGGGGATACCACATGTGTGGGACTTTTTGGGAGCTTAGCCGCGTACGGGGCCCCGAAAACCAAGCACCGCCTTCAGGATTTCTAAGGGTGTAAATTTTTGATTTCACTCTTCACTGCCTATCACAGTTTCAGAGGCCATGGAATGCCCAGGTGGCACAAAACCCCCCCAAATGACCCCATTTTGGAAAGTAGACAACCCCAAGCTATTTGCTGAGAGGCATATTGAGTCCATGGAATATTTTATATTTTTACACAAGTTGCGGGAAAGTGACACTTTTTTTTTTTTTTTTTTTTGCACAAAGTTGTCACTAAATGATATATTGCTCACACAGGGCATGGGCATATGTGGAATTGCACCCCAAAATACATTTAGCTGCTTCTCCTGAGTATGGGGATACCACATGTGTGGGACTTTTTGGGAGCCTAGCCGCATACGGGGCCCCGAAAACCAAGCACCGCCTTCAGGATTTCCAAGGGTGAAAATTTTTGATTTCACTCTTCACTGCCTATCACAGTTTCGGAGGCCATGGAGTGCCCAGGTGGCACAAACCCCCCCCCAAATGACCCCATTTTGGAAAGTAGACACCCCAAGCTATTTGCTGAGAGGCATGGTGAGTATTTTGCAGCTCTCATTTGTTTTTGAAAATGAAGAAAGACAAGAAAAAACTTTTTTTTTTTTCTTTTTTCAATTTTCAAAACTTTGTGACAAAAAGTGAGGTCTGCAAAATACTCACTATACCTCTCAGCAAATAGTTTTGGGTGTCTACTTTCCAAAATGGGGTCATTTGGGGGGGTTTTGTGCCACCTGGGCTTTCCATGGCCTCCGAAACTGTGATAGGCAGTGAAGAGTGAAATCAAAAATTCACGCCCTTAGAAAGCCTGAAGGCGGTGCTTGGTTTTCGGGGTCCCGTACGCGGCTAGGCTCCCAAAAAGTCTCACACATGTGGTATCCCCGTACTCAGGAGAAGCAGCAGAATGTATTTTGGGGTGTAATTTCACATATTCCCATGGCATGTTTGAGCAATATATCATTTAGTGACAACTTTGTGCAAAAAAAAAAAAAAAAAAATTTGTCTCTTTCCCGCAACTTGTGTCGCAATATAAAATATTCCATGGACTCGACATGCCTCTCAGCAAATAGCTTGGGGTGTCTACTTTCCAAAATGGGGTCATTTGGGGGGGTTTTGAACTGTCCTGGCATTTTATGCACAACATTTAGAAGCTTATGTCACACATCACCAACTCTTCTAACCACTTGAAGACAAAGCCCTTTCTGACACTCATTGTTTACATGAAAAAGTTATTTTTTTTTGCAAAAAAATTACTTTGAACCCCCAAACATTATATATTTTTTTAAAGCAAATGCCCTACAGATTAAAATGGTGGGTGTTTCATTTTTTTTTTTGACACAGTATTTGCGCAGCGATTTTTCAAACGCATTTTTTGGGGAAAAAACACACTTTTTAAAATTTTAATGCACTAAAACACACTATATTGCCCAAATGTTTGATGAAATAAAAAAGATGATCTTAGGCCGAGTACATGGATACCAAACATGACATGCTTTAAAATTGCGCACAAACGTGCAGTGGCAACAAAATAAATGCATTTTTAAAAGCCTTTACAGGTTACCACTTTAGATTTACAGAGGAGGTCTACTGCAAAAATTACTGCCCTCGATCTGACCTTCGCGGCGATACCTCACATGCATGGTGCAATTGCTGTTTACGTTTGACGACAGACCGCCGTTTGCGTTCGCCTTAGCGCGAGAGCAGGGGGCGACAGGGGTGCTTTTTTTTTTTTTTTTTTTTTTTTCTTTATTATTTTTTTGCTTTTTTATCTTATTTTTAAACTGTTCCTTTCATTTTTTTTTTTTTTTTTTTAATCATTTTTATTGTTATCTCGGGGAATGCAAATATCCCCTATGATAGCAATAGGTAGTGACAGGTACTCTTTTTTGAAAAAATTGGGGTCTATTAGACCCTAGATCTCTCCTCTGCCCTCAAAGCATCTGATGACACCAAGATCGGTGTGATAAAATGCTTCCCCAATTTCCCAATGGCGCTATTTACATCCGGCAAAATCTAAGTCATAAAATGATCGTAGCTTCCGGTTTCTTAGGCCATAGAGATGTTTGGAGCCACTCTGGTCTCTGATCAGCTCTATGGTCAGCTGGCTGAATCACCGGCTGCATTCTCAGGTTCCCTGTTGAGACAGGAGAGCCAGAGAAAAACACGGAAGACGGTGTGGGGGGGGGCATTCCCTCCCACGGCTTGTAAAAGCAGTCTAGAGGCTAATTAGCCACTAGGATTGCTTTTACATGAAAGCCGACCGCTGGCTGAAAAGAATGATACCAAGATGATACCTAAACCTGCAGGCATCATTCTGGTATAACCATTCAAAGTCGTGAATGGCGTACCTGCAGACAAAAAAATGGTTAACAATGGTTAACAATAAAGCACAGTAAACAGTAAAGTATAAATAATTACATACCTGAAAAACAAACATGATAAAACATAATAACAATAACAATAACAATAAAACATTGCAGAATTGAATACAGTAAAAAAAGAGCAGAACAATAGAGAGAGAGAATAGAGAGAGAGAACAATAAAACGACAACTATTTTTTTATATATATATATTTTTTTTTACACTTTTTTTGTAACTAACTTTTATAACTGTAACCGGTTCCAGGTTCGGGTCTCTCAAAATGCGATGGCATCTTGGGAGACCCTGTGAAAGTGTGCCTAGTCTGTGCAATGCTGTACCCTACGCTAATAACTAGTAGCGTTCAAAACATTCACCAATGCAAAGACCAGGATTGTCAGGACAGGAGGGACAATAATAGCGGGTGTCACGCCTATATCCACGCTTGCTGCAGACACGACATCTTTTTGGGGGGGTTCGTTGGGTAGGGGTACTCGGGAGGACATAAAAATGCCTCTCATGCAGCCGACTGCATTTGGTTGGGGATGTGAATGGGGGAAGTACGGGCGCTGCAGAAGCGGTGTGTTCCCAATTAGGATTGGCGAATGCAGCAGGAAGGGCACTATGGGCATGACGGGCCTGTGTTTGTCTTTTTGGTGGCAGCGGGACACTACTTGTGCTTGCCACCTCACCAGCTTGAACTGCACTTATGGGACTCGCCACGTCACCAAGTGTTACTGCAGCGCTGGTTTGACTACGACCGGGGTGTACTAGGCCGCTGGTGCTTGCCAGTTCAATAAAAAGCTTCCAAAAAAACTGTTAGCGATCGCAGGGATCAGGCCTGACTCTGCAAACGCTGCAGTTATGCGTTTAGTGTTTTGTAAGTGACAGTGATCGATCGATACTGCACTTGGGTGGGGTGGGCTGGGCTGGGCCGGGCGGAGGGGCAAAACGCAGGTGCTAGCAGGTATCTGGGCTGATCCCGCTAACACTGCGTTTTTGGGTACCCTAAACTGCTGGGGACGCTAGTATAGATCTGATCGGATCAGATATTGATCCGTTCAGATACTATACCACTAAAGGAGGCGTATGCTGCGTGCGTGGGTGTTAGCGGTACTGGCGCTAACCTGACGCTGCCTGGGGCCGGTGCTTGCTAGTTCACCAAAATGCTACCAAAAAAACTGTTAGCGATCGCAGGGATCAGGCCTGACTCTGCGAACGCTGCAGTTATGCGTTTAGTGCCTTGTAAGTGACAGTGATCGATCGATACTGCACTTGGGTGGACTGGGCTGGGCTGGGCCGGGCGGAGGGGCACAACGCAGGTGCTAGCAGGTATCTGGTCTGATCCCGCTAACACTGCGTTTTTGGGAACCCTAAACTGCTGGGGACGCTAGTATAGATCTGATCGGACCAGATATTGATCCATTCAGATACTATACCACTAAGGGAGGTGTATGGTACGTGCGTGGGTGTCAGTGGTACTGGCGCTAATCTGGCGCAGCCTGGGGCTGGTGCTTGCCAGCTCACCAAAATGCTACCAAAAAAACTGTTAGCGATCGCAGGGATCAGGCCTGACTCTGCGAACGCTGCAGTTATGCGTTTAGTGTTTTGTAAGTGACAGTGATCGATCGATACTGCACTTGGGTGGGCCGGGCGGAGGGACAAAACGCAGGTGCTAGCAGGTATCTGGGCTGATCCCACTAACACTGCGTTTTTGGGAACCCTAAACTGCTGGGGACGCTAGTATAGATCTGATCAGATCAGATATTGATCCGTTCAGATACTATACCACTAAGGGAGGCGTATGCTGTGTGCGTGGGTGTTAGCGGTACTGCCGCTAATCTGACGCTGCCTGGGGCGACGCATATCACCGCCGGGCGACCGGGGGGCTAAACCTTTATTCGGTAATAAACGGCGGGTGCCCTGACACTATAAAAAATAAACAAACTAACCAGCGTCACTCGTAACAGTTATACGGTGATCAGTGGTGAAAGGGTTAACTAGGGGGCAATCAAGGGGTTAAAACATTTATTAGATAGTATATGGGGGTCCCTGTCGCTATAAAACGCTGACGGCGAACCTAAATATTTACCTCACTAACTAGCGTCACCAGCGACACTAATACAGCGATCAGAAAAATGATCGCTTAGTGACACTGGTGACAGGGGGTGATCAAGGGGTTAAAACTTTATTAGGGGGGGTTAGGGGGGTATCCTAGACCTAAAGGGGGGTAACAGTAACTGTCCCAACACTGTAACTGTCACAAACTGACACCAATACAGTAATCAGAAAAAAAAACAAAAAAAACTGCTGGTGTCAGTTTGTGACAGGGGGGGTGATTGGGGGGGGATCGGGGGGGCGATCGGGGGGGGGGATTGGGGTGTTTTGTGTGCCTGGCATGTTCTACTGTGTGTGTGTGTGTGTTGTGAACTCACTCACTTGTCTTCTCTCCTCGGGCCGGAACGGAAATTACCGAGCCGAGGAGAGATGACATCATTTCCTTTGCTGCTGTTTAGCATACAGCAGCAAAGGAATGTTCTCATTGGCCGGCGGCGATCGCGAGGGGGGGGCCACAAATGGATGGCCTCCCCCTCATCTCCGATCGCCGTGGGAGAAAAGACGACCGCCTCGGGCACCGGGGGGGGTCCGATCGGACCCCCCACCCGCGGAAGGCAAATCACGTACATGTACGTGATTTTGCCTGTCCGTGCCACCTTGCCGACGTAAATCGGCGTGAGGCGGTCGTCAAGTGGATAACTATAGATGAAGTTGCTAACGCCATAAAAGACCTAAAACTTAACAAAAGACCAGGCCCAGATGGCTACTCGGCTTTATACTATAAAACATTCTCAGAAATACTCTCTCCCATTCTCACTGAAACTTTTAACAAACTTCTAGATGGACATTCTTTTCGGCAAGAAACACTAATGGCAATTGTTTGTATGATCCCAAAACCCCTTTCTGATGATACTTCCTGTGTGAATTATCGGCCTATCTCTCTGTTAAACCTCGATATTAAATTATTAGCAAAAATAATAGCAAAACGCCTCAATAGCATTATAGGAAAATTAATACATAGAGATCAAGTAGGCTTCATGCCAAATAGACAGGCAGGCGATAATATACGCAGGGCAGTGTTATTGGCACATATTGCTAAAAAACGGAAAATCCCTTTATGTTTTCTATCTCTCGATATTAAGAGGGCATTTGACACAGTATCCTGGCAATATATGCAATATTCATTACAAAAATGGGGTTTTGGACCCCACTTTTTAACATGGATCAAAGCATTATATAATAAACCCAAAGCCTATGTAAAATATGCTGGATACAAATCTGAAGCCTTTAATATCGAAAGAGGTACCCGACAGGGTTGCCCATTATCTCCCTTATTATTTGCCCTTATACTCGAACCCATGGCCCAATACATCAGAACAAACCAAACTATAACTGGCATTGAAGTAGGAGGTATTACACACAAATTATGTATATTTGCAGACGATATATTACTTTTTCTATCATCACCACAGGTCTCTGGTCCTAACTTAATACCAGCTCTTGATGGATTTGCAGCCCTATCCGGCCTTATGATTAATCCTAAGAAATGCCTAGTGCTTAATATTTCACTCACAAACATGGAATTGATCCCGGCTAGGGCTGCACTCCCATTCACATGGGCAGAAAAATCAATCCCATATCTTGGAATTCATTTAACAGCATCTCATTCTGACTTATTCTCAACCAATTATCCTCCTGTATTAAGACAGATCACAAATCTAATAAAACAATGGTCGCAACTTCCTTTATCCTGGATAGGGAAGATTAATGCAATCAAAATGACTATTCTACCCAAATTGCTTTATCTATTCAGAGTCCTCCCTATTCCAATTCCTTCCTATTTTTTGAGAATAGTACAAAAAAGAGCAACTTTGTTTATATGGGGCTCTTCTAAACCACGTATACCTATACACACACTACATCTTCCCAAAAATAAAGGAGGCCTGGGATACCCTAATTTTACTAACTACTACAGAGCAGCACATTTGGCCAGTCTGTCCAAATACCATGCAAAACAGGAAATCCCATTATGGGTATTTATAGAGGCTTCAGAAAATGACCCTCTATTAATATCAAATTTATTATGGCTTGATCCTAAAGACCGCTTTAAAATTCATAATCCCATAACTAAACACTTCTTATCTCTCTGGGATAAACTAAAAATCAAATATCAGTTACAATCTCCACACAATCCTCTCCTTTCTTTTATCAGAAATCCGGCCTTTTATCCGGCATGGATCTACCCAAATTCTTTTAAAGCTTGGACAACATCAGGCATTCAGACACTAAATGACTTCATAGCATCTAAATCATTCCTTTCATTCCCATCGCTTAAAGAAAAATATGATCTACCAAACTCTGAGATATTTAGATATCTCCGAATCAAAAATTTCTATACACCATTCCTAAAGGGGGATACACCATTATCCCAATTATCCATTTTTGAATCAATCTGTACAAAAGATCCATTTGCTAAAGGTACAATTTCATCACTTTATAATCAATTATATGGAGTAGCAAATCTTAATAGACCCTCTTACGTTCAGAGGTGGGAGGAGGACCTGGGACGAACTTTAGAAGACACGGACTGGTCTAACATATGGCTCACATCTAAGTCATCTTCACCCAACATCTTAGCACTGGAGACAAATTATAAAGTCCTAACTCGCTGGTACCTTGTACCCACTAGAGTGGCAAAATATTCACCTAATACCTCAGCTCTTTGTTTTCGAGGATGCCCAGAAATAGGCACATATTTACACATATGGTGGACGTGCCCAGTAATCCAAACCTTCTGGAAGGAAGTCTTCGTGATTACATCTAAAATATTTTAAAAAATAATACAACCAGATCCATATTTAACTTTACTTAATCTAAAACCGGAATGGTTAACACTCTCTCAATTCAAACTTATGATCCAACTAATAACGGCTGCAAAACAAACAGTGGCCAAGGCATGGAAATCTCCTACATTGGTACTAGCAGAAACAATTCACAGAATGAATAATACAATGTCCCATGCTAAGATGGTAGCCATCGATCAAAATCAAATTCCAAAATTTGAAAAACTTTGGCATCCTTGGATAAAACAACAGTTCCTGTCAAACTTCAATGACTCTGTCCTGTTGCCATGGTAACAGATTAAATGACTTACAGAGACACCCATTCTAAGGCTTCAAAGAGAACTAAAAAGAATAATAAACTGACGAGCGGGACAACCTTGTGGACCATACCTCTACCTTTCAACCCTTTTTCTTCTTTCTCTTTCCTTTTCTCCACCTTACGAATAAAGCTCATTATCAGAATTTATTTGACCTATATACACTCTACTTGTAAACAATATGTATAGTAGATATAAATCATTTAAATACCTACAAAAGTAACTAAGGAAATGATATATATCTTTAATTTAGGTTTACGTGAACCCAATGTTTAATATTTGAAATTTCATGATATTTACCTATATAAACCCTACTGTAAAACAATGAGCTTACTTTATAGATCCTTGTAAACTTACTTTATGTATCTTTATAACATTGTATACTCAATAAACTTCTTTTGACAAGGAAAAAACCTGGATGTTTCCTAAATATACATAATATAACCAGATACTAACATTTATAGGTAAATTTGATCCAGGAAATATCCGATTGTCTCTTGGGGATGAGGAACAATTTTTTTCCCTGCTGGAGCAAATTGGATTATGCTTTGCTGGAGGTTTTTTTTTTTTTTTTTGCCTATCTCTGGAACAACTGGGTATGGGATTGTGTATACAGGAAAAAAATTATAAAATTGTAAAAACAAAAAAACTAGATGAACTAGAGAACTAGATAAACCTCACCTACCTGATCATCTTCCTAGAGATATGTTGGTACAAATTAATTTTTATTGATAGTAGTAACCTGGATAACACCATTACATAACAATCGTATTCCTCTATGTGGAGGGGTCTACCCTGTGCCTTACAGCTGGTGGGGGGGGGGGGGAGATGACTCCCAAGTGGAAGACATTGGACCCCTTGGACTTAAACACCTGAATATGTGCCTTTTGTCAGTTTACTGCAACCTTAGCTCCGGCAAGCTTTTGTATGCAGGACTGACTCTCTATAGTTTCCCTAAGTCACGTAAGTTCTTAGTCAGTCAGGCTGAAAAAAGTCAGTTTAACCAATAAATAAAAAATAGAAAAATCCTACAATCCCATATACACAATCCTATACCCACCTATAGATCCAGAGGAAGATGAAAAACCCCAGCAAAGCATGATCCAATTTGCTACAGCAGGGGAAAAAATTCCTTCCTGTTCCCCCGAGCGGCAATTGGACATTACCTGGATCAACGTAACCTGTAAATGTTAGTACCCAGTTATATTATGTACATTTAGGAAATAATCCAGGCCTTTGTTATAACTGAAGGGTTCCGCATGCATTGTCATTTTAAGGCTGGCTCCACCCAGGAGTGGTGTCAAGGGGCATAGAAGCCATCTTAGAGGGCAGTGATGCAACCAGGGCTTTTTTTCTCAGGGGAAAGGTGCAGGAACTCACCCCCCTTCCACTAGGTCACACCTGTCTCCACCCTTAGGACCACCCCTTGTCTCCACCCCTACACAGCTCCTATCACCGCCCCCTTTCGAGAACATGGAAGCAATTATAATTTGGGGGATATACAAGGTAATTTGTATGGGATTTGTTAATATAAAGCAATTCAGTACAATGTACAAAAAACATTAGAAATATCCAGTGCTTACCAAAGTAAGCTCAGATACACTTCTAGATATTTCCATATCCAGCAAGAGACAGTCCCCATATACAGCAAAAAACAGCCCCCAATGTCCAGCAAGAGACAGGCCCTATATACAGCAAGAGATAGCCCCCAATGTCCAGCAAGAGACAGACAGTCACCCATATGCAGCAAGAGACAGTGCCCCATCTTCAGCTACAGCAAGAGACAGTCCCCCATATACAGCAAGAGACAGTCGCCCATATACAGCGAGAGACAGTCCCCAAATCCAGCAAGAGACAGTCCCCATATCCAGCAAGAAACATTCATCATATCCAGCAAGAGACAGTCCGATATCCATGCAGAATTATTAGGCAGCCCCTATATTCATCCAACAGCTATTTAAATAATTACCAAAATGTACTTACCTCAGGAAGGCATGTAATGTACCTTAGGCAGGGAGAAGGAGTCACAGGACACCACACGGCAACTCTTCCTCACAGGAAATTCCGCTCTGCTACAGGGAGCGGCAGAGTGCAGCTGATATCACTCCGCCCTCCCCTCTCTTAAAGCAGGGTTCCCACTTTAAAAAAAAATAAAAGTCAGCAGCTACACATACTGCAGCTGCTAACTTTTAATAATCGGACACTTACCTGTCCCAGGGTCCAGCCATGTGGGGGATCGAAGCCCCGGTCGTCCCCCCCTCCACTCGGCGGCACCGGCATTTTAACTGTGGGTGAAGCCGGGCACCCACTGCACGAGCTGCGCCGTCACTGGCCACGCAATCATCTGGGACCGGTCACGTGTCCCAGATGATTAACGAGAGGGGTGAGGCGATCTCTCTTCCTGCACCTAGGGAGGTGATGTCAGGAGCCCAGGCGCCAAAGGAGGCAGACTACGAGGGACCCCCTAGCAACAGGCATTTAGAGGTGAGTAAAAAAATATATATTTTTCTCCAAATGTTTTTTAAGCACATTAATATATTTTTTTTTTTGGGGGTGGAACTCCACTTTAAGGCTGCAGCCGGCACTATAGGAGCTGTTTTGGCTTATGCGGCTGTCAGCTCACTCCGCGGGCAGAGAGTTGCATAGAAAAAGCTATAAAAAAAAGGTTCTGCTCCCCGGCAGAAAAAAGCACTGGATGCAACACAATGCAAGGGGGGCATACTAAGAGATACCTGTCCTGAGATGCACATTAGAGTGTACAGTGAGTACTGAAATAAACATTGGTTGTTCCAGACCAGAGTCTTGTGTCTCTCACAACTCAGAGAATATAACCGTGGTGACAAGGATGGGATTTACAAAATTGCTATTAGTCAGAGAGAGAGACAAAGGCAGTGTGGATTGCCACCTAGATAAAAGCACTCACAGAGCCCAGCAGGAAAATGTCATTGATCGGGATATTAAGTGAATTTGATGGAGAGCAGACATCCTGGAGTTACTGGGTTGAGTGACTGGAACAATATTTCAGTGCAAATGCCATCCCAGATGACAGGCAAGTAGTAGTATTTCTTACAGTGGTTGGTGCTAAGACATGACACTCTTAGGGATCTCCTTTCCCCTGTAAAACCAACAACTAAGACATTGGCAGAGCTCTTGACACTGTTAGGCTACTTTCACACTGAGGCGGGTAGGCGCTGGTGGTAAAGCAGCGCTATTCAGCCGCTAGCGGCCGAAAAAGGGTTAAAACCGTCCGCAAAGCTCCGCTGCAGCGTCGGGTTTGCAGCACTGCCCCGTTGTTTTCAATGGGAAGGGGCGCTTTAGGAGCGGTAAATACAGCGCTCCAAAGAGGCTGCTTGCAGGACTTTTTTGACCGCCCTGCAAGCGCACCGCTCCAGTGTGAAAGCCCTCAGGGCTTTCACATTGGAGTGAATTGAGCGGGTCTTTCAGGGCGCTTTGCAGGCGCTATTTGTAGCACTTTAGCGTCTGCAAAGCGCCTCAGTGTGAAAGCAGCCTTAAAGATCACTTCCAGCCTAAACCACTAGAGATTGCAGAAAGATTTCGGTTCTATCAGCGTCAGCAGCAGCCAGGTGAAGAAATTAAGGCTTATGTGCTCTCCCTTTGCAGACTAGCCTCTACTTGTTCTTTTGGAGAGTACTTACTTACTGCACTGAGAGATAAGTTTGTCATGGGAGTGAATAATGAGTCTAGCCAAAAGAGACTGTTAACAGAGAAAGACCTTACCCTTACAAAGGCAACTGAGATAGCTTCAGTGATGGAAATTGCTGTGAAAGATAAAGAGGAATGGAACCCCCAGGGCAGAAGGGAAGAGGTGAAAGAGGAAGTTTTCAGAACAGCAGTCAAGCCATCTGTGCAAACTGGAAATACAGACCCCCACCAAGCCAGGAGTCAGCTTGCTACTGCTGTGGGAAGACAGACCATGACCACAAGGTCTGCTGCCTTAAAGATCAGACCTGTCATAATTGCGGTAAGACGGGCCATCTTAAATAGGTGTGCCAAGAAGACATACATGGTGGGAAGATATCAGTGGCGGACTGACAACTCATGGGGCCCCCAGGCAATAGAAGATTATTGGACCCCCTGTGTCCCCGCCCACACTCAAGTCACACCTACACAAAGCCCCACCTACATATTGCACTGTCCACACTACATGCATTTGCCACAGGATTTCTCTACACTACGTTCAACATAAATTTTTAAAAGGTTAAGAAAATAAAAGAAAAAAAACTTACATTAAAGTGCAACTATGATACATTTACAAAATGTACCAAAAAATGTACACAGGGCAGCAGGGCAGAGCACAGGGGAAGCATGGCAAAGTATAGGGGGTCAGGAGAGCACACTACATGGGGAGCAGCAGGGCACATTATGGGGCACACCAGTGCACATTACAGGGGGCAGCAAAGCAGGGCACGTTATGGGCTCATTACTGGGCACATAGTAGGGCACAGGGCAAATCAAGGGGCACACAGCAGGGCATGGGGCTCACAGCAGATCACAGGGCACATCAGGGGGTACAAAGCAGGGTTTATTATGGTGTACACAGCAGGGCACATTATTGAGCCTAGCATGGTGCATCACAGGGCACATCAGGGGATACACGGTAGGCACAATAGGGCACATCAGGAGGTACACAGCAGGGCATGCGGCACATAGTAGGGCACACCGTAGGACACATCATTGGGAACAGGGCACATTAGGCGGTTCACAGCAGTTCATAGGGCACACGGTAGGCAACATCATGGGTCACAGGGCACATCAGGGAGTACACAACACATCACAGGGCATGGGGCACACAGTAGATCAAATCAGGCAGGACACATCACGGGGCATGTATTAGGGCGCAGAGCACTGGGATCCTCCAGACTCAGCATAGTGTGTCTGAGGCAGCTCTCAGAAATTTTGGGGCCCCTTACACAGCTTTAGGCCTGGGCCCCCCAGGTCAGACCACAAACAATCCCCAGGGCCATCCCACCAAATCCTCCCACTGGCATACACATGTTGCAGCGGGAAATTATACACCCTGGGGTAGCCTGTCAAGCATGATGCATTCAAGTGAATGGGGCCTCTCTACAAACACCCTGCAACTGTGTGCAATGCATGCTAGTGTGGGATCCAAGGGGGTTAAAGCAGGTGGAGAAAAGGCAATAAAATGCCTCGTCACCACCTGCTTTAGTCCATTGGTCACTGTGCTGCACAAGGTTGCTTGGATGCTTGGCAGGCAATCTACCTGTTAATTGTGACAGGGTGTACAATTCCTGTTGCAACATGTGTACAGCCCTGGCCACTGTAGTGGGTTGCAGTTGGGGGTGGTAAAAAACAGGTCTCATCTATTGGGTTTTACTACCCCCAAACTGCAAATGTAAACAAGTCCTTACTGTCCTGAGCTCCCTATCATAGTTACCTTTTAGGGGATGCCATGGGAGGAGGACAGAGAGGGACACTGCCGACGGGGACAAAGAGAACACAAGGGGTCACTGCGAGGGGTGGAAGACACAGCAGGGGGACACCGTGGGGGGTGGAGGACACAGCAGGGGGTCACTGTAGGGGGGGTGGGAAGACACAGCAGGGAATCATGGTAGGGTGTGGAGGACACAGCAGGGGGTCACTGTGAGGGGTGGAGGACACAGCAGGGGGGTCACCGTCGGGGGGTGGAGGACACTGTGCAGTGGGAGGACCGGGAGAGTATCATGGGGCCCCCTACATGTGTACTGGCTGCCCGCCCCCGCGCTGGTGGCCATGGTGCCTCCAGTAAAAAAAAAAAGTAGTGCACAGCGCCTCACCAAGTGTCTGTAATAATACCTCTCACAGCACGCTGCTCCCCACTGGCCACCCCTTCCCTCTCGTCCATCCCAGATGATGTCATGTTCAAGCACCTGCGGTGGATGGGAGGGAAGTAGGGGCCGGCTGGAAGCAGCATGATGTGAGAGGTATTATTACAGCCGCTTCCCTGCTAGACTGCATGTGATGCAGAGCCTCTGATGGGGCCCCCCCAACGGCCTTGGGCCCTCAGGCAGTGCCCGATGGGTCAGTCCACCCCTGGAAGATATACATCATCCTCTGAGTCAGAGGATGAGGATGTGCTCCACAGATTAAACATGCACCATATGCATTCATGACCCTCCGTAATGACTAGAGGTAACCGTTGAAGGAAAGAAGATCAAGATGGATGTAGACACAGGAGCGGCAGTTTCAGTTCTCATCCAGAAACAATGGAGACAACTTCTGACCCAAACAACTGTCCGCCCAACACCAATCAAACTGCAGACATACTTAAAGCAGCTACTCTACCCACTGGGTTACGCTAAAGTACAGGTATCGTACACGGGTCAAAGAGACTGCCATTATATATCCTAGAACATGGGGGACCCGCTCTCTTTGGGAGAGACTGGATGGCTCACTGGTATGCCAGACATCACCATAAACCCCTGTAACCATTACAAATCCATTAGGAGATGATTAGAGGTGGGTGGTGTCCCTGAAGCAGCGGTTCCCAAAGACTTTTGATAACCAGTTAGGGAAAATAAAGCATGACTGTGTGAGACTCAAGCTAAAACCCAACACTCAGCCTAAATTCTTCAACGCTCAGACAGTACTTTTCGCACTCCGAGCAGGAATGGAAGCTGAACTAAGTCGGCTGGAGGAACAAGAGGTCACCTCGAAGGTAGAGCACAGCGAGTGGGCATTGTAACGGAATCATCCCACACTTCGTTTGAGTGCTTCCGTCATATATCTCTTCCTCCAGTCTGAATATAGATATCAGATATTCCAACTGCTTGCAACCAAGAACTAGGCAGTACTCATTTTGGCTGCTGAACATACGCATTCCTCCATTCAAGATCGTCCCGTGCAGAAACAAGATTGTCAAGGTCAGTCAGCACTTGCTGCATCTGCCACAAGTCCTCCGCATCCATAGCTGCGGGTGCAGGTGGGCAAAGCACACTGTTGCTATGCCACATTGCCAACTCTTCATCCAGGATTTCAGGACTATCAGCTGGTACTTCTGGATAGTCCCAGGCAAAGGGAGCCCAGCCCTGTCACTGAGCAGAGTCTAGCATCCGTCTGTAGACGATCTCCAGCTCCCATTCCTGTATGGCCAGAAACTTTACATCTTCCAGTGCACTTCCAAGACATTCAGTATCTCTTCTCTGAAATCCATGATTTCCTCCAACCGCCACTACAAATCGCTCCCAAAGTTAGGATCCCCTGACAGCTTCACGTACAAGAGTCCCAGGCCGCCGTAGCCAAAGCCTTCTGTTGGGCTGTCATCCGCTATCCAAGGGCATGTTTGGGATACATGCCACCGGAGGGCTCTGTAGCTCTCATCTAACTGCATCTCTGTCCAGATCAGCCTGCTTAACTCAGCTGTCTGCTCCTTGTGCGGTTTTTCTCCCAAAAACAGCACCCGCAATCCATACTGAGACCAGTACCTTTCATGGATGGTGGGGAGAATTTTACCCTGGTGGCGCTGCTCATGGGCTAGTGTTTCCTTCCAGAATTCACAGCGGATAGAATCATACCATCCCAGCAGGACCTGCTCTGATACTGGTCCTCTGTGCTGTATCTGCATCTCCCGCAACCTCCTTCCGAATTCCTCCTCCATGGCAGCTGGTTTCTCTATCTCTCCTCTTCTGCTATCTGGACCTTGGATCCCGGTGGGTGGAGGTTTGGATGTCCCAGGCTACAGGAAAGATCCCACTGCTTGCCACCAATGTCACGGAACCCTGTCGCACTCCGCTTGCATGCTTCCGTCAGTACACAGCCTCCTCCAATCTGAACATCCAATATTACAGCCACATATTGTAACTAAAAACCAGGCGAGACGAACTCAGTTACAAATTGGATCATGGAACGTTTATTAGAACAAGAATACACACTTTTATACACTTGAGAAGGAGATTCCCCCCTCCTGTTCATATTATCCTAGCAATACAAACTGCAACCAGAAACATAAATTAACATGAGCTAATTAATTAATCATTTAACCAGTCTAGGTGACTCAGAGGTTTGACCTTTTTAGGTCAGCCTTGTTGTCTTCTAGCTCAGAAGACACAATCCTCATTATCATAAGTATAAACACAGGACACCTTATTAAATAGACAATAGCAGGAGTACCCAGTAGCAGACTGTTCGGCTCCAGGGGACAAGGTGACCAGCTCTTTCAATTAACATGTATAGTTCAGAATCAAACAAACCAGGAATAGTCTTTGTATATTTCCTGGGAGATATTGTGGATAAATATTGCTGTTCCATTTTAAGTAATCCAAGCCACATTCCTAATGTCCATTATTTTCTTGGTCACTCTATGTCCCTAATAGACACAGGGTAACTTAGACATAGGAGGTGCATGGGCAGCTGAAGCAAGGGTTTCCCAACCTCTGCAAGGGATTCTGGGTTCCACCAGACCCCCCCCGCCCAAAGTGACTGCCGTCACAGGTATCACCAGTTGTACCTGTAAAGAAAGCAAATGGGGACTTGCGCATTTGTGGCGATTTCCGCATGGCACTAAACTCCCAAGACCAGTATCCCCTACCCAGAGTATATGGCGTTTTTGCCTCTCTTGCAGGGGGTCAAAGGTTCACCAAGCTTGATCTCAGACAAGCATATTTACAGTTTGAGGTCCATCCTTCATCCCGCAAGTTTATAACAATCAACACCCACAAGGGACTGTATGAATACAATCAGATGGTGTTTGGTGTAGCCTCTGCCCCAGCCATTTGGCAACGGAAAATGGACAAGATTTTGGCAGACATTACTTTCACGCAGTGCCTACTAGATGATATGCTCATCACGGGATTTACAGACCAGCAACACAAGCGGAACGTGGAGCCTGTGTTGGCGAGACTCCAAGAACAGGGTCTAAAAGTGAACTTGGCGAAATGCCAATTCATTGTGCCTAAATTGGTGCTTTGTGATCACCTTGTGGATGTGGAGGGTATACATACCACGGAAGCTTTGGTCAAAGCTCCAGCTCCAACCAACGTCCAGCAGCTGTGATCATACCTTGGCTTTCTGAACTATTACCACAAATTCCTGCCAGATCTGGCACACACACCTTGTTTCCGTTGAACAAGCTTTTGGAGAAACGCTCAAGATGGGACTGGTCGGCTACATGCCAACGTGCTTTCGAATTTTCTAAGCGGAATATGTTGGCGTTCTGCATGCTCATGCACTATGACCTCCAGAAGCCTCTCACCTTGGCTTGTGATGCCTCACCCTATGGTCTGGGGGCTGTACTATCTCACATCTTACCAGATGGGTCAGAAAAACCAGTGGCATTTGCCTCCAGGTCCTTGACAAAAGCAGAAAGCAATTACTCACACATTGACAAAGAAGCTCTTGCACTGATATGAAGTTTCATCTTTATCTGTATTGTAGGGAATTCACCATACTGACGGACCATAAACCACTCCTTCAGATCTTTACCCTGACAAAGGCATCTCTCAGACGACGGTGGGCTGACTCCGAGAATATAACAGTCTTGTTTAAAGCAATCTTTGGAGATGGCCAGAAACACCTCTGGAGGGAGTCTATGCCACATTTTCAAAGCTCTTACTGTGAAGAAACCTTTCCGTATTTGGAGATGAAATCTCTTTTCCTCTAGATGTAAAAAGTGCCCCCTTGTCCTCTGTGATGACCTTAAAGCTGGTTCCACCCAAAAGTGGAAGTTCCGCTTTAAGGCCTCCTTCCCTGCTCCGGTTTCTGAAACTGAGCTTTTGGGGAGAAGGGGGGTGCAGGTACCCGATTTTCACAGGTACCCGCTCCCACTTCCGTTCTGGTCGCCTTGGGTGATCGGAAGCGAGAGTTCTCCTTCCTTTACGGGTCTTTAAGGGCACGTGACCAATCCTAGAAGACTTCGAGTCCAGTCACAGAGCGCAGTGCCGGTTGTGCATATGCAGTGGACACCCAGCTGTGAAGCCTCAATCTGTCACAGCCAGGTGCCCATAGTAGAGATGCCGGTGCCGCAGAGGGAGGACAGAGTGTGAAACCGGCAGGGGTGAGTGCACCACTGGATCGTATGATAGGTGACTGGCTGTTTATTATTAGTCAGCAGCTAGTTTTTTTAGCTGCTGATTTTTAATAAACAAAAAAATTGCTGGAACGTCACTTTTAAGTGAATAACTCAATACCAAGTTCACTATATGGACCCCTTATGTATTTGTACATAATGATCATATCCCCCTTAATCTCCTCTTCTCAAGAGAGAATAAATTCAGTTCCTCTAATCTTGTTTGTGAAACTGAGCTTTTGGGGAGGAGGGGGGGAGCAGGTACCCACTCCCACTTCCGTTCTGGTCGCCTTAGGTGATCGGAAGCGGGAGTTCTCCTTCCTCCTCCCTCCTGAAGTCTTTACGGGCACATGACCGGTCCTAGAAGACTTCGATACCAGTCACAGAGCACAGTGCCGGTTGTGCATATGCAGTGGACACCCAGCTGTGAAGCCTCAATCTGTCACAGCCAGGTGCCCATAGTAGAGATGCCGGTGCCGCAGGGGGAGGACAGAGTGTGAAACCAGCAGGGGTGAGTGCACCACTGGATCGTGGGATAGGTGAGTGGCTGTTTATTAATAGTCAGCAGCTAGTTTTTGTAGCTGCTGACTTTTAATAAACAAAAAAATGACTGAAACGCCACTTTTAAGTGAATAACTCAATACCAAGTTCACTATATGGACCCCTTATGTATTTGTACATATTGATCATATCCCCCCTTAATCTCCTCTTCTCAAGAGAGAATAAAATTCAGTTCCTCTAATCTTTCCTCATAGCTGAGCTCCTCCATGCCTCTTATCAGTTTGGTCGCCCTTCTCTGCACTTTCTCCATTGCATCCTTTTTGAGAATTGGTGCCCAAAACTGAACTACATATTCAAGATGAGGTCTTACTAATGATTTTTACAGGGGCAAAATGATATCTCTCTCTGGAGTCCATACCTCTCTTACGGACTCCACAGCGATCAGATTCACTTCAGAACCAATCAGTCTCCATGCCCAGGCGAATATTTTCTGAGCTTGGACCTGGTGATCGGTTCTGGTGAATGAGAGACTGTCCTCTGCCTGTGTAAACACAGGCAGAGGAAGTGATGTCACCTCCCCTCTTGGAGTCCTTTTTGGTTCCAGAGAGAGGAGAGGACATCTAAATGTGAGTTGCACCAACACTACACTTACACATAGGCACACTTTTCATCCCCTGATCGCCCCCCCAGTTAACCCCTTCACTCCCTGTCACTGTGTCATCAAGTGCAGTTTTCAGATTTCTCACTGATCACTGTACCGGTGTCACTTGTGACACTAATCAGCTTTAGGGCAGTTACTAGTAGGTCTAGGGTACCCCTATTAACCCTCTAATAAAGGTTCAACCCCTTGATCACCCCCAGTTAACCCTTTCACCCCCTGTCACCAGTGTCACTAATATAGTATACAGATCTCTTTACTGATCGCCATATTAGTGTCCCAGGTGATGCTAGTTAGCCAGTTAGTTACTGTCACCGTCAGGTTTTTATAGCGTCAGGGTAGCTGCCATATATTACTGAATAAAGGTTTAACCCCCCCCGATCGCCCCCAGTATAGGTTTTAGCGTCAGTTAGGGGCAGCATCAATCCCAGGCGATGTCAGATTTGTGCCAGTAGCACTAACACCCACGCACACACCATACATCTCCCTTACTAGTATAGTGTCTGAACGGATCAATATCTTTGATTTGATCAGAACTATATTAGCGTTCCCAGTAGTTTAGGTGTTCCCAAAAACGCAGCGTTAGCGGGATCAGCCCAGACACTTGCTAGCACCTGCATTTAGCCCCTCCGCCCAGCACACCCAAGTGCAGTATGTATCAATTGAACACAACACACATAACTGCAGCGTTCACAGAGTCACGCCTAATTCCTGTGAATGCTAACAGTTTTTTTTGGTAGTGATTGAAGCAGGCTCTGACAATCAGGTGCTCTTTTGCCTGTGAGTTGCACTAGTTGTAGCAGTAAATTTAGGGGCCAAAATGTCCAAAGGTACACTAGTGAAGAAGCTTACACATTGCTGAGCATGACAGATATGAGAGAAGGGGAAGCCGTCTTACTGTCAGATTCAGGCTCAGTATACGAACCAGTAGAGAGCAGCGGCACCCTGACAGATAGCTCTGACGTCAGAGTAGTAGTCCCAGCTAAGGTCAGGCGTACCCGACCTAGTTCTTCTGTTGTTGAGGTGCAAGAACAGCAGGGCTCTCGTATGGAGCAGAGAGCCAGCACTAGTGCCGCACATCCTTCTGGTTAACTGGCAAGCACCAGCGGCCCAGTACTTCCCGGTCATAGTCAAACCAGCACTGCAGTATCACTTGGTGACATGGCGAGTCCCATATGTGCAGTTCAAGCTGGTGCGTTGGCTAGCACAAGTAGGTGGCTAGCACAAGTAGTCCTGAGGCAACCAAGAGTTCGTACATAGGCCTTTAGAGCCCATAGTGCCCTTCCCGCTGCATTTGCCAATCCTAATTGGGAGCCCACCACTTCTGTAGTGCCTGTACTTCCCCCATTCACTGGCCAACCCAGAATTCAGGTGGAAACAGTTGATTTTATGTCACTTGATCTTTATTCACTGTTTTTCACGGAAGATCTCTATAGATCCTATTGTGGACCAAAGCAATTTGTATGCTGATCAATTCATCACCGCTAATCCCCAGTTGACCCTTGCCTATTACGGTTTCCGAATTTAAGACCTTTCTTGGCCTATCCTTCCTCATGGGCATAGCTAAAAAAGTGTGTTGCGGTCATATTGGTGCAAAACTGTTGGTGCTCTATAAATCCTGTACAATAATAAATAAGTGTAGCAAAGTGTCATTTCTTCAGTGTTGTCACATAAAGATATAATAAAGTATTCACAAAAATATGAGGGGTGCACTCACTTTTGTGAGATACTGTATATACACTGGAGATCAAAATTAGAGAGCAACCTACAATTTCCTAAATTTCAAGGTCACTGCTTAGTCCTATTTGAAATTATCTAAACAGGAGTAAAAGAGCAGTTTTCTTAAAGGGGCTGTAAACCCTTGTTTAAAAATAAATAAATAACAAACATTTCATACTTACCTCCACTGTGCAGTTCTTTTTGCACAGAGTGGCCCCGATCCTCGACCTCTGGGGCCCCCCGGCGGCGCTGTTAGCTCCTCCCCGCATCAAGTGCCCACGTTGGAGAAGGCTCTCCTAAGGCGGACACCCGTGCGGGCGTGCTCCCAATTCCTGCTTCTGTGTACATTCACACAGAATGCAGGGCTCAGCCCCGCCCCCCTGGTGCCCGCATCATTGGATTTGATTGACAGCAGCGGGAGCCAATGGCTGTGCTGCTATGGGAGCATTGCTACCCCCTATATACTCCAGATCCCCCCTCAACATTGTTTTCCCCCGTACACCCTTGATATCCCCCAGCACCATTATTCCATCCATGTAGTACCGCCTTTTCCAGTGGAGATACAGTGCGTGTGATCTTTTGGCTATGTGCCCACCTCCAGCACTAGACTCAACTATACCAATCAAGCAGGCAGAAGGAGGGGCAGAGGAGGGAGCATCCCTCCGGGCATTCCAAGCCCTTCGGTGCAAACAGTGCTGGACAGCTGGACCCACCATGACACCATCCACAATGCTACTTCCGCAGGTGGGCTCTCAGTGCTGCTGACTCAGCAGCTCCCACTCCAGCTCCTACCCCGCAGCCTTCGAGTCCCGAGCATTCAAGCTGCACGGGGTGGGGTCAGAGCATCACTGGTGCTCCGGCCCTGCCCCTGGCTGTAAAATGATAGATATCGTTCTGCACAGCACAGCGCACTGCTGCCAGCCTGCCTCCCCTGTGTATCCATTACTCTAAGTGCCTTGGTGGGGCCCCCAATTTCCGGGCAGCGTGGGCTCAAGGACCAGCTGCTTTGGGAAAAGTGCAGGGGGTTCCCCCATGCAGCTGGGGCCCCTGGGTAGTGCCCACTCATTAAGACAGCCCTGGAACAGAGTAAGGGTCTGTCTCGTTATACAGTATCTTGCCGTTTAAGAGAATTTGGACTGAATGATAAAAAGTATACCACACTAAATGCTAAAAAAAATTACATACAGGTAATAGATATAGGTGATACACTGGTAACAATTAATAAAATTAATAAAACAGTTCCCAGTGAAAAAAAGGTGCTTGTGCTAGTGGAACAGTATCCAGTACTGTGACTTGAATAATAGATGGATGATTGCGTGCTTAAATAGGGTGCCCCCCCTGTTGGATGTGCACTCCCTGGGAGTGGACCAACTATCACTAGTTAGGTCAAATGCATGTGCGGAGCGACCCCTGTGGATGTCCTCTGGTCCGAATCTTTGCTGCGGTGAATGTTCCTCATATAAATAGATATAACAGAAAAAGCCTCATTGTGCAGTACCGTTGATAAAGAGCTTTTTATTCCAAAAAATATAAAGGTATTCAACTCACATGTATGCGTGCCTAATGTCCTGGCACCCGAAGTAAATCTGTGAAATCCGCCTGATTAGTTCATACAGCCGCTGGCTCAGTGAAGGCTTGATTTCTGGGTTGAATGTGTGGGCGGAAGTGTGTCACGATAACGTGACTCAACCTGTATGCATTTCGGCCTACCAGATTGGCCGTCCTCAAAAAGTTACAATTCCACCATTTTAACTGAGGGCATAAATACCCTCAGCATGAATCACGTGATTTGGCATGGCCAATAGTGTTACTTTCCCTGCTATTAGCTTGGGACTGCTCTGACTAAAAATGCCCCTTTAGCATTGTAGTATAATTAAAATGGATTTTAATAATGTGCAATCATAAAATACATTAAAACGATTAAAAATTCAAAATTAAAAAGTTTAACTGTAATGGCAAAAACCCCCATATAGACATGGGGGTTTTGCCACTACATTTAAACTTTTTAATTTTGAATTTTTAATCGTTTTAATGTATTTTATAGTTACCTTTTATATTTTTATATACCTTTATATTTTTTGGAATAAAAAGCTCTTTATCAACGGTACTGCGCAATGAGGCTTTTTCTATTATATCTATTTATACAAGAAACATTCACCGCAGCCAATCATCGGACCAGAGGACATCCACAGGGGTCGACCCGCACGTGCATTTGACCTAGTTGATCCACTCCCAGGGGTGAGTGCACATCCAACAGGGGGGCACCCTATTTAAGCACTTAAGAAGCACGGAATCATCCATCTATAATTCAAGTCACAGCACTGGATAGTGTTCCACTAGCACAAGCACCTTTTTTTCACTGGGGACTGTTTTATTATTTGTTACCAGTGTATCACCTATATCTATTACCTGGATGTAATTTTTTTAGCATTTAGCACGGTATACTTTCACAATTCATTAATTGTTCACACCAATTTCATACTGCAGCTGCTTTAATTATGTGGTAAAGCAATTAGTTTTCTTTATCCATATTAACACATACATGAGTTTTTTTCACTTACTTTCATCCTTTGGCGCTTTGGTTCATTTTCATATTTTTTCACAATTTGGACTGAATGCCCACTCTGCAGTCACCAAACCTCTCATTAGCAGAAAGAATCGAGAGGCTAGACTAACCTTTGCTGAGGAGCATGTTCTGTGGACAGAGGTAAAAAATATAAAGGTATATAAAAATATAAAAGGTAACTATAAAATACATTAAAACGATTAAAAATTCAAAATTAAAAAGTTTAAATGTAGTGGCAAAACCCCCATGTCTATATGGGGGTTTTTGCCATTACAGTTAAACTTTTTAATTGTAAATTTTTAATCGTTTTAATGTATTTTATGATTGCACATTATTAAAATCCATTTTAATTATACTAACAATGCTAAAGGGGCATTTTTAGTCAGAGCAGTCCCAAGCTAATAGCAGGGAAAGTAACACTATTGGCCATGCCAAATCACGTGATTCATGCTGAGGGTATTTATGCCCTCAGTTAAAATGGTGGAATTGTAACTTTTTGAGGACGGCCAATCTGGTAGGCCGAAATGCATACAGGTTGAGTCACGTTATCGTGACACACTTCCGCCCACACATTCAACCCAGAAATCAAGCCTTCACTGAGCCAGCGGCTGTATGAACTAATCAGGCGGATTTCACAGATTTACTTCGGGTGCCAGGACATTAGGCACTCATACATGTGAGTTGAATACCTTTATATTTTTTGGAATAAAAAGCTCTTTATCAACGGTACTGCACAATGAGGCTTTTTCTGTTATATCTATTTATATGAGGAACATTCACCGCAGCAAAGATTCGGACCAGAGGACATCCACAGGGGTCGCTCCGCACATGCATTTGACCTAACTAGTGATAGTTGGTCCACTCCCAGGGGTGAGTGCACATCCAACAGGGGGGGCACCCTATTTAAGCACGCAATCATCCATCTATTATTCAAGTCACAGTACTGGATACTGTTCCACTAGCACAAGCACCTTTTTTTCACTGGGGACTGTTTTATTATTTGTTACCAGTGTATCACCTATATCTATTACCTGGATGTAATTTTTTTAGCATTTAGCACGGTATACTTTCACAATTCATTAATTGTTCACACCAATTTCATACTGCAGCTGCTTTAATTATGTGGTAAAGCAATTAGTTTTCTTTATCCATATTAACACATACATGAGTTTTTTTCACTTACTTTCATCCTTTGGCGCTTTGGTTCATTTTCATATTTTTTCACAATTTGGACTGAATGCCCACTCTGCAGTCACCAATCCTCTCATTAGAAGAAAGAATCGAGAGGCTAGACTAACCTTTGCTGAGGAGCATGTTCTGTGGACAGAGGTAAACTAGTCCAAAGTTCACTTTAGTGATTAAAGCAAATTTAATTTATTTGGGTCTGATAGGAAACATGTTCATCGTCAAACTTAGGAAAGACTAAACCCAAAGTGTTTCATGGTCCTACATCGATCAGATGAGCGACCCGGAAGGACGCTACCTTTTCCTTAAGGGCGACCTAGCTGGCCGCCGCGTTACTTTGGCGTCTATTTATTTACCTAATCAGGCTCAGCTGAGCTGTCTGAATGGAATTCTTAATAATTTACATAATTTATGGAGGGTGGATTAATACTGGGCGGAGATCTTAATGTGGCCCTTGATCCCCCCCTGGATGTTTCCAAATCCGCTACACATTTATCCTATCAATATTTAAGACGAATAAAAAAAGCTATACAATCTATGCGACTTGTAGATGTCTGGAGAGTTCAGCATCCAGCTGAACGCGACTATACTTTCTGCTCGGCGCCTCACAATAGTTACTCGAGAATCGACTATCTATTAGTATCGCAATCGTTATTACCAGCGGTGATCAACTCGACTATCAGGATACAAACACTGTCAGACCACTCTCCGGTGTCTCTAGATCTCCAGCTGACTAAGATGGCTAACAGACCTTGGACATGGAAACTTAACGACTTGTTGCTACAGGAAGGTCAACCCAAAAGGATCTTACTAGCGAATTGACCAGAATCTTTAATGAAAACGACTCAGAAGAAATCTCTCCATTCACCATTTGGGAAACGCGTAAATGCGTTAAGCGAGGTATACTGATTAAAAAGGTGACAGGAGCACGCAAAAGAAATCAACTTAAATTGGTAGCTGACTTAGAGACCAAACATAAAAAATCACTTTCACAAACCGTAGCACTGGACCTCAGGCTACAACGGGAAAAATTATCCTTCCTGATGAAACAAGAGACCAGTATACAGATACTGAGACCTAGAAATGTACATTACGAACAAGTCAGAAATATTAAACATCACGCTGTCAAAAGTACACGTAAAGGCTCTTCAATCGTCATTTTCCTTCCCATGGGTAGCCTCATTCTTGACATACCTAGAAGTCAAACTGACCTCCTCAATAGACAAAGTTTTTCAAGCAAATTTCCCACCATTATTACGAGAATTTTCATCGACTGGAAAGATGGAATAAAGGTCCTTATACATGGATGGGTAGGAACGTCATACTCAAAAAGAATATCCTACCAAGATTATTATACCTCTTCCAGACCTTGCCAATATCTACCCCAAAGTCCTTTTTGAAGTCTTTATGAAGCTCTTTTATTAAATTTATCTGGGCAAAAAAAATCCTCGTCTATCATTCAACTTTTTGGCTATGCCAAAGGCCAGTGGGGGCATGGCCTTTCCAGATCCGATTAGATACTACAAAGCAGCACATCTTGCTAGGGTACTCGCCTGGTGCAGAGACGAGGGACAAAAAATCTGGGTAACGATCAAACAATCATGCACGGAGATCCCACTCCAGTGCTTGCCATGGCTGCGGCCAAAAACTTTGGGAACTTTAAGATCTCATCCTCTGATAGGGACAACTTTAAAAGTAATCCAACAGATGGAGAAATCACTCGGCTCCATCCAGTTCTGGGGAACCCATTATTCCCCTCTGGTTATACAGATAGCCGTTTTAAGCAAATCATGCGCCAGGGTAAACTCCGTTTAGGGGATTTTCTTGAGGCATCTAGGCTGAAGAGCAGGCTGGAAATGCAGTTGCTGTTCCGTCTGCCACTGGATCCATGGCGGATGCAGCAGCTTACTCATTTCCTAACTTCCCTTAACGGGGAGGAGAGATCAGATCGACCAAACACACCATTGGAAATCTATGCCTTCTAGAAGAGCCCTCTGCTCATGGGGTATCGGAGATATACAAAATACTAATAGATCCCCCCGAAGACTTTGTGGTCATCTCCTGTACTAGATTTGCAGTCGCTGGTCATCTCCTGTATTAGATTTGCAGTCGCTGGTCATCTCCTGTATTAGATTTGCAGTCTCTGGTCATCTCCTGCACTAGATCCGCAGTCTCTGGTCATCTGTATTAGATTCACAGTCTCTGGTCATCTCCTGTATTAGATTTGCAGTCTCTGGTCATCTCCTGCGCTAGATTTGCAGTCTCTGGTCATCTCCTGCACTAGATCTGCAGTCTCTGGACTGGACATCTCCTGCACTAGATCCACAGTCTCTGGTCATCTCCTGCACTAGATCCACAGTCTCTGGTCATCTCCTGCACTAGATCCGCAGTCTCTGGTCATCTCCTGCACTAGATCCGCAGTCTCTGGTCATCTCCTGCACTAGATCCACAGTCTCTGGTCATCTCCTGCACTAGATCCGCAGTCTCTGGTCATCTCCTGCACTAGAATAAAAAAACAATGTGTCTGCGCTAGAAAAAATCGCTGCACTCAAAGTGCAGTACCCCTAGGTGCTAAAGTATAAAGTGCACAGTGCTATGTGAAACACAGCAAGTGAGTGATCAAACAAAACAACATATCCATTAAAATATCAAAATAAAATACAAGAGGATATAACAAACAGTGAATAAATGAAGTCCAAAAACGTGTATATCCAATGATATAAAAGTGCCCAAATAAATTAGTCCAAAAATTTGGTGAATTTCACATATCCTATCTTCCAAACTGTGCCACCAAAAAACATGCTGTGGTGTCTTCCAGCCGCCCCCACAGGTGTATATGCTCACCTTCCTGTGTGTGACACAGCGATTAGACTATGTCAAACAAAGCCTTGGAGCCACTCCTGTGCTCATTAGGAACCAGCTGTGCAGACTTCCAATGTTCTCAAGTGGAGATGGTTTATGCAAGAGAAAAAAACTTCCTGTGTGTGACACAGCGATTAGACTATGTCAAACAAAGCCTTGGAGCCACTCCTGTGCTCATTAGGAACCAGCTGTGCAGACTTCCAATGTTCTCAAGTGGAGATGGTTTATGCAAGAGAAAAAAACTCCATAGCGCAATATGTAGGTATAAAGGATTTTAATCAAATAATCAGCTCCCCTCACTGGGGTACTCACATATTGTGGGTGCGTGAGTGCACCATCCTTAACAAGCATAAAACGGTCAATCTCTCGGTGTGGTGTGCGGTGCGGCGTGTGTAACGAAAATCTCCTGCTCTCTTCTTCAGGGGATTCCCCCTGAAGAAGGCACGTGGTCCCGGTGCCGAACACGCGTAGGGGAGGGGCCTGGACGGAGCTGTCAGCAGAGAGAGAGCAGGAGATTTTCGTTACACACGCCGCACCGCACACCACACCGAGAGATTGACCGTTTTATGCTTGTTAAGGATGGTGCACTCACGCACCCACAATATGTGAGTACCCCAGTGAGGGGAGCTGATTATTTGATTAAAATCCTTTATACCTACATATTGCGCTATGGAGTTTTTTTCTCTTGCATAAACCATCTCCACTTGAGAACATTGGAAGTCTGCACAGCTGGTTCCTAATGAGCACAGGAGTGGCTCCAAGGCTTTGTTTGACATAGTCTAATCGCTGTGTCACACACAGGAAGTTTTTTTCTCTTGCATAAACCATCTCCACTTGAGAACATTGGAAGTCTGCACAGCTGGTTCCTAATGAGCACAGGAGTGGCTCCAAGGCTTTGTTTGACATAGTCTAATCGCTGTGTCACACACAGGAAGGTGAGCATATACACCTGTGGGGGCGGCTGGAAGACACCACAGCATGTTTTTTGGTGGCACAGTTTGGAAGATAGGATATGTGAAATTCACCAAATTTTTGGACTAATTTATTTGGGCACTTTTATATCATTGGATATACACGTTTTTGGACTTCATTTATTCACTGTTTGTTATATCCTCTTGTATTTTATTTTGATATTTTAATGGATATGTTGTTTTGTTTGATCACTCACTTGCTGTGTTTCACATAGCACTGTGCACTTTATACTTTAGCACCTAGGGGTACTGCACTTTGAGTGCAGCGATTTTTTCTAGCGCAGACACATTGTTTTTTTATTTTAATACTTTGCACGAATATGGAACGTGACTGAGTGTTTGCAGCTGGTCTCCACTGTTCACTTATTATTTTGTAGGCATTTATCCGTAAGTGGCTCGCAGGGTTTCATATATATTTTATCTCCTGCACTAGATTTGCAGTCTCTGGTCATGTCCTGGGCTAGATTTGCAGTCTCTGGTCATCTCCTGTAATACGTCTCTCAGTGAGAAGTAATGATGTGCAGTAACCTCTAGTAATGAATGAGGAAGCAGAAATTATGTGTTGTAATCACTAACAACCAGTCAGTGATCGGTTATAATATGTTGTATCCTCTGGCAACCAATTGCAATTGCTGGCTGATCTGCTGCAGTAAACTGATTTTGAGTCTTACTGCTATTTGTTATATGTCTAAGAGCGGTTGGGGGGCCCCAAGAAAATGTTTGCCCAGGGCCCAATCAACATTAAAGACGGCTCTGCCCCCTCCCACCGCCGCCTTCACCAGGCTCTCCTGTGTGATTGGGGAACCCAGTAAGGATGCAACTGGTGGCATCCAGCTCTAGGCACACAGTGAGAGGAACGGACGTTGTTCCTCTCACCGTGTGATGTCAGAAACAAGAAGCAAGGTTTTTGTCACTTCCTGTTCTGGCTCTTTAGTTACCTGGCCGTTACCGATCAGACTGATCCATTGGAGGCCAGAGGACAGATTTGGTGTCTAATAGACCCCAGATCTCTCCATAAAGAGGAACTGTCACGGCCCATGCTATTACAAGGGATGTTGTTCATGCCTTGTAATAGCAATAAAGTTGATCAAAAAAAAGTTAAAAAGGTGCAGTGTTGAAACAATGTAATAGAAAAAATTTGAAAATGAAAAAAAAGAAAAAAATTTAAGTTCCCCTATGCTCATGTTTAAATGCACATGTATGTCCCGCATGCATATGTAAATGCCGATAGCACCACACATGTAAGGTATCGCCGCAAACATAGTGAGAGCAATCATTCTAGCACCAGACCTCCTGTGTAACTCTGAACTGGTAACTTGCAAAGACTTTAAAAGCATTGCCTATGGAGATTTTTAGGTACCGTAATTTGGCCCTGTTCCATGGGCAGACTCAATTTTAAAGTGTGACATGTTTGGTATCTATTTACTCAGCGTAACATCATCTTTTATAATTTACCAAACAGTTGGGTATTATATTGTGTCTTTGTGCATTAAAAACCATTAAAGTGTATTTCTTCCAAAAAGTTTGCATTTGAAAAAAACGCTGCACAAATATCTATCGTCTGACATAAATATATGCAACACCCACTATTTTATTGTCTAGGGTCTCTGAAAAAAAATATATAAGATCAGGTGGAAGGCAAAGTTGCATGGGGGAGGGCTTGGAAAATATTTGCCCAGAATCCAATCAATATTAAAGACAGCCCTGAATGTAACAGAGAACTCCAGAGGATGAGAACCGCAGCATAAAATATGCAATTAGATTGTATACATCATGCACCTGGCTCTCACCTGCCGGTCTCTGTCTGCTGAAACCAAGTGGGGATCTAGGAAGTGACACCAACCTCCCGGACTGGTTCTCCCTTCGGCCTCACCACAGAACATGATGACACTGCTTAGTGGTAGCTGCCTGTAAAAACCCGGTGGTGGAAGACAGAAAACAGAATCTGTTATGCGATGTGCGTAGCCAGGTTCTGTTTTATACTTCTATAGTGAGTCTGGTGCGGGCCTCCAGGGAGGGACTATGGCATGGGCAGGAACTTACTCTGCTTGAGCAATGCTCCACTGCAGTGGGTCACCTCTCGTGGTGCTCAATAGAAATGCCAGCATTCAGAGAGGGGCAGTAGGCTGCTAGCCCAAGCAACCTTTTTGAGGAGGAATAAAGATGTATCAGGTAGGATACGCAATGTGCTTAGAATACATTATGGGTGCTGCCAGATACTGTCTTTATTCTTCTTCTCTGGTGCTGTGATGGTCTGCTGCCCTCCAATAAGCTGGCAGGGGGCTTGGTCCTCCTCTCACAGTAAGTTTGTGAGAATTATCTTTCCTGCCAACTGCCCAGAATTAGTGACACTTTTTTTTTCTTTATGATTTTATATTTTACTTAGATGTTTCCAAAAAAAACAAAAAGGAGGAGCAGAAAAAAATCAGAGAGAAACACAAGAAGTCTTTAGAACTTGATGCTCAGAAATGTACTAAAATTTCGGATATGTTCAGTCCTCATGCACAGAGTTCTAGTGATCCCATGGCAGGGCCATGTAGAGAGGCAACAAACAGAACAAAAAACAATAGATGGTGATTTTGTGGAATCTGTTGGTGAAACATCAGAATTATCCACTGAAGAACATAGAGAATTGGGGCACACTGAATTACCAAGTAAACAAGTTATTATGGATGTTTCAGAGTGCCAAAATGAAGACATAGATAATTGGATTTTTAAAACAGCTTACATGTAAAATCCTGTTCTTGGAGTACATCACGGGACACAGAGCACCATAGTAATTACTATCTGGGTTATATGCTACCTTTAGGTGATTGGACACTGGCAACCAATAGTGAGAAGGTTCCTCCCATATAACCCCTCCCATACAGGAATTACCTTTAGTTTTGTAGCAAGCAATGAAGATCCCACAAAAGAAGGGAGGGACCTCTGTGTCCCGTGATGTACTCCAAGAAAAGGATTTTACAGGTAAGCTGTTTTAAAAATCCAATTTTCTTTATCGTACATCACGGGACACAGAGCACCATAGTAATGACTATCTGGGATGTCCTAAAGCAATGCATTTGAGGGGAGGGAACACAGTATTCCAAGATCCCCTTCAGACCCAGAGCTTATAAGGCTGCTTGCAGCATGCTGTGGCCAAAAACAGTCTCCCTTTATGATCTAACGTCCAGCTGGTAAAACCTGGTGAACATATGAACTGAAGACCAAGCTGCCTCTTTGCAAACCTGAGCCATAGACACCTGTTGGCGCACTGCCCATGATGTACTAACTCCTCTAGTAGAGTGAGCTTTGAAATATCGAGGTGGAATCCTGCGTTTCAACTCATAAGCTTGGATAATGAGCTGGCGAATCCACCTAGAGATAGCTGAACTAGTTGCTGCCTGTCCCCTCTTAGGACCCTCTGGCAGGACAAAAAGGGAGTCAGTCTTCCGAACGGGAGCTGACATGTTTAAGTAGACCTAAGTAGACCTTGACCGCTCTCACCACATCCAGTGAGTGGAGTGACTTTTCCTCTTTAGTCTTAGGATTGGAAAAAAAGGAAGGTAAAATGATATCCTGATTCAAATGAAAATTGGAAACCACCATAGGTAAAAAATCTGGATGGGGCGCATCACCACCTTGTCCTGATGTAAAAATAGAAACGGTTCCTTACATGAAAGGGCAGCCAATTCAGACACCCTTCTAGCCGAAGTTATGGCTACCAGAAAAACCTATTTTCTGGTCAACAGGATTAAAGGGATATGCCTAATTGGTTCAAAGGGTTGAACCTGTAGGGTTGATAACACCAAGTTCAAGTCCCAAGGGCTTAAGGGAGGCTTAACCGGTGGTTTTAAGTGCAGTACCCCCTTCACGAAGGTTCGCACTAAAGAATGAGAAGCAATTGGCTTTTGAAAAAAAAAATGATAAGGCCGAAATTTGCCCTTTAATGGTTCCTAAAGATAAGTTTAAATCAATTCCTAAATAAGAAAGGCAAGGATCCTCCCAATCACATACTTGCGAGGATGCCATCTCTTTTTCTCGCACCAGGAAATATACGATTTGCAGACCCTATGGTAGATACTTCTAGAAACTGGCTTTCTAGCATTAATCAGGGTAGATAAGACTGAACCTCTGATACCACAGTCCTTCAGTACCCTGGTCTCAATAGCCATGCCATCAAATTCAGCGACCGTAAAGAAGGATGGTATATGGGACCTTGAGATAACAGATCTGGACGGTCTGGGAGACATAGCGGGTCCTCCACCGCCATCCTCACAATCTTTGAATACCAGGATCTCCTGGGCCACTTCGGGGCCACCAGAATCACTGTATTCTGCTCCTCCTGTATCCTGCGCAATAGGTGCGGCAGCATCTGGATCGGAGGGAAAGCAAAAATCAGGGAATACCTGTCCCAGGGAACCACCAATGCATCCGTTCCGATAGCGAGAGGATCCCTGGTCCTGGATACAAACCTGTCCACCTTGGCATTGAATCTGGATGCCAGAAGATCCACATCTGGCACCTCCCAATGCTGGCAGATCTGAAGGAAAACTTCGGGTGAAGGGACCACTCTCCCGGCAGTAACTGCTGGCGACTTAGGTAGTCTGCCCGCCAATTGTCCATCCCTGGAATAAGGACTGCAGACAGAAGCGGCACATGTCTCTCTGCCCAAGTTAATATGTGATTTACTTCTCTTTGGGCCGCCCGACTCTGGGTGTCCCCTTGGTGGTTGATGTATGCCACCACCGTGGAGTTGTCGGACTGAATCCGGACAGGAAATCTCTGCAGTCTGGACGTCCAAAATAGGAGAGCCAGGCGAGCTGCCCGAATCTCTAGCAGATTGATGGGTAAGGACTTCTCTGCCTGAGACCATATTCCCTGGACAGAAGCCTCTTCCAGGACTGCTCCCGAGCCTAGACTGGCTTCCATAGTTACTACCTTCCAGGTTACTGGTGGAAAGGATTTTCTTTGACCACCAAGAGAGTTCCCTCTTTATCTTTAGGGATAGAGACATGGGATGATCCAAGGTTTGAATCGACTTGTCCCAGGCTTCCAGGACAGTTTTCTGGAACATCCTGGAGTGAAACTGCGCATAGGGAACTGCGCTGAAGGATGACACCATCTTGCCCAACAGCCTCATGCATAGACAAATTGAAGGACCTTCTACCCCCTTGACTCTCTGAACCAGCTCCACTATAGAGCTGACTCTCAAGGGAGGTAGAATTACCTTTTCTTGGGTTGTGTCCAAGATCAGACCCAGATATGTTAAGGCCTGAGCTGGACGAAGGGCCGATTTGTCCATAGTTAGAATCCAGCCTGAAAACCTTAGGAAACAGACCGTAGTCGTAATGTTTTCTACCAAGGTGGCGTAAGCTTGATCCCTTAACAAGAGATCGTCCAGATATCCTACCACTGAGATCTTTTGGGACCTTAGGCAAGCCAACACTGGGGCCAGAACCTTTGTGAAGACCAGAGGGGCCGTGGCTAGACCAAATGGAAGTGCCACAAACTGGAAATGACACCCTTCTACTGCAAATCGCAGGAATCTTTGATGTGGACCAAAAATCGGTACATGTAGGTATGCGTCCTTGATGTCTATGGACACTAAAAAAATCTCCTTTTCTCAAGGATGCAATTACTGAATGAACCGACTCCATCCGGAAAGTTCGGACGTTTCTAAAGGAATTGAGGGATTTGAGGTCCAAGATGGGCCTTACCTCTCCGTTTGTCTTTGGCACTGTAAATAGGTTCGAGTAGAACCCCTCTTTCTTTTTGCGGAAGCTTGATGATTACCTTCTGCCTTTCCAGCTGTTCTAAAGCCAGGAATAGGCCCCTCTTTTTCTCCGGGTCTGATGGAACCCTGGATACCAAATATCGAGTTGGGGAAAATCCCGAAACTCTATTTTGTAACCTTGAGATATGGTGGAAATAACCCACCTGTCCTGAACCAATCTTCCCCAAGCATCTGCGAACCACTGCAGTCTGCGCCCCACCCACAAGAGTGGGGGCGCCCCTTCACAAGGAAGACTTGGAATTGGTTTTGGCTGGTTTCTGGGTCCAAGGTCTTTTTTGACCTTGAGGCTTCTTAAAGGTAGGTGGCTGAGGCCATCGATACTTCTTAGGGGAAGAGGCACTTGGCCCAGGAGTGTTGGGAATCTTAAAGGAAGGATGCTTACTCCTTCTTTTGACCGGAAGCAAAGAGCTTTTCCCCCCTGAGATTTTTTGGATGTATTTGTCCAAATCCTCCCCAAATAGACGCTCACCGTGAAAAGGAAAGGCCGCCTCTTGCATGGCGTCTCGGCCGACCAATTCTTTAACCACAGTATCCTGCGCATATGGATTGAGAGTAGTACAAACAGGGACATCTGCTGAATCGAGTCCTTTAATGCATCTACCGCAAAACATAAAGCGCGAGGAAGTTCTTATAGTTCGTCAGAAACTTCCTTTTGAATAGGCAGGTTCCTGACCAATTTCTTAAAACGGTCTTTCACCACCTGACAAATACCGATAGCCGCCACTGCCGGTTGTACTGCTGACCCAGCTACTGAAAAAGAAGCTTTTAGGAAGGATTACAGCTTTTTACCTGCCTGGATCCTTAATTCCCTGGGCATTATCCACTGGGCAGGTCAGACTTTTATTCACTGAAGAAATGGCAGCATCAACCAAAGGTGTATCCCACTTCTTCCTGAATTTTTCCTCCATAGGATATAAAAAAGAAAACCTTTTTGGAGGCAAGTATGTCCTGTCCGGGTGGTCCCAGTCAGCGTAAATTACCTGCTCCAATAAAGGATGAGGACACAAGGACCCTAATGTAGAACAGGAGGGTCCTGGTCCCTGCATCGAAGGTAATTTAAATCCAGCTCTCACCATCTCGGCCAAGGACTGGATAAATAATTTTTGAGATTGAGAGGCTGAAATTGGTTCCTTAGAACCTGAATCCCCAGCCGAGGACTCTTCAGCCTCCCCTTCCTCTTTGTCTTTAATGGCCTCCTCCCCCAAATCCTCTGCCCATTCTGGATCCAAATCACAGAGACCCATGCCAAAAGAATCCTGGTGCTAAAGTGTTTCACCACTGGGACCAGGCTCAGGGGAGGGAGATCTATGACGTTTTTTCCCTCCCTGTGTTACTGTAGCAATCATACCTGCTATCTTGCCTTCAAGGCCATCTAGGGCTGATGCTAAATCATCTTTAGTAACATAGGCTGATGCAGGGATATTGGTAGTGGCCACTACGCCTGACAACTGTAATGGCTCAGCTAGGCCAAATGCCGCAGGTCTTTCAGGGGAGACTGATGCTGCAGTAACCTGAGGTTGATCTCCTGTTTTTGAAGGAGTCCCTTTAACCCCTGGACTTGCCCTGCTCCCCGTACCTCATTTCCTGGAAGACATTGCTTACAAGTTTGAGGAAAAAAGGCACTCCCTCTGAGTTATCTAGCTGGGTCCAGGATACAGCCGCCACCACAGCCTTAACAGCCTTCAACCTGTTGCAAATGTCCAAATTTACGCCCAGACCTCTGTGTCCCACCGCACACTAGGCTCTGTTGAGTTTAACTGACTAGCAGCAATGAACATGCAGGTGTGTAACCTCCGCTTATACCCGTGTGCCGCCCAGTGATGTACGCGCGGCCGTGTTTCTACTGCGCACGCGCACCCTGTATGACGCACACACTGGCACGCGGCAACCTCGTGCACACACGCGGTGCGCGCTCCCGATGCACGCGCATGCCCCTGCGCGGCACACACCGCCATCTGCGGGAGACACACATAAGCTGCATTTGTCAGCTTGCTCTGTAACATCAGTAACCGCTTGCAATGAGACACAGGGCCTACTAAAACACCCTATATTAGTAACAACAGAAACATTGATAGGCCTCCCAGAGGGAGTACTCACCAGTCCTCGCTGCAGGGCCTGACACAGGCCCAATCTTCCCCCATCACGGTGGGTATCGCCACTGAGGACCTTCAGAGACCGGGTCCCCCATTAAACGGGGTCCACACCCCTGGACCTGTAAAGCACCCTTTTGGTTCCCTTGGGCAAGTAAAGACCAGGGATACCATATAACAAGGGTCCAGCGCCTAAAAGGACACATTACAAGCAAAACCTTGTTCTTGAACCAAGTCTCGGGTACCATCCACTTTAGCTTTTTATGCCATCCGAATGGATCCGATATAACATCCTCACTGGGACATTTATTTGAAGAAATTTGAAGAGCTTCCACAGCCGTGACCATCACCTTCAAGACACTGGCAAAAAACTAAAGGTACTTCCTGTATGGGAGGGGTTATATGGGAGGAACCTTCTTACTATTGGTTGCCAGTGTCATATAACCCAGATAGTAATTACTTTGGTGCTCTGTGTCCTGTGATGTACGATAAAGAAATATCATTTAATTATTTTGCTCGTCCAAATAAAAATGAGCTTGCTGTCTTTTTCAAATATCATCCATAGCAGGATATTCCAGATCCAGTGTTAAAAAAAGGCTACAAAATGTAAAGATGGAACAAGTCGCAAATGGCTCACCTACTGCAATGAAAAAAAATCTATGTTTTGCTCTGTTTGGCTTTTTCAAAGTCACAGGAAACTAATTCTTTTATTGAAGGAATGACAGATAAGCGTCATGTTCATCAAAGAATCGAAGAGCATGACAAGAGTGTACTGCACAACTTGTGTGCCAAAGCCTTTTTTGTGAAATCCAGTAGTGCTGGAGTTGATGATCTACTTTTGTATAAGCAAATGTCTGTAAGGCGAGAACAAGTGAGAAACAGGCTCAAGTACTACAGCGGGTTGTAGATGTAATAAAAGTTATAGGAAAGCAAGTTTTGAGTTATAGGGGAGATAAAGATCAGGCTGCCTATAATTAAGAGGACATAAC